>NW_007253822.1:1153538-1304348 GCF_000164805.1 Carlito syrichta | reverse complement strand
TCAAACTGAATGTTTACCCTTCATTTAAGCAACTTTAGAATTTCCACGTTTTCTGGCCTCAATTGCATCATCTGTACATGAGGTAAATTGAACACCACTCCTTAAAATCTGGCAAGGTTAGATGTTCTTATTGTTCACAGAATGAAAAGATCAGGGAATGGGACAGAGTCTCCTTAGAGGTCTCTTCTCTTCCAATTCAAACTGTACTCTCAGTAGACTGTGGCATTGCATTCTTCACTTTTCTTTAGTGGTGTTACCAACTTTTGGTTTGTGTTTTTAGCTATGAAGATGCCAACTGAATCAGAATATAGATCATTATCTGCCTTTGCTCATTCATGGCTACACTGAAATCTTAAATTGTTACAGTTAATGAGCACTTCAAAGAACAACAACAAAAATAGAAACAGAACTTAGATCAAAATTTAAGAGTTTGTGGTGGCCACTTCTGGCACAGAGTGCCAGCACACCTTGCACCAGACAACTAGGGGGGAAAGGAAGGAGTATAGGGCTGTGACAAAAGGTTCTCTTCCTGAAGTAAACTTCCTCTCTTAGGTACTCTGCTTAGCATCTGCTTAAACCCCAGTTATTTAATTAAAGAGATAAGATAAATGAAACCCCAAGAACTATATCAATTAAATTAATAATCTCGGACTGGGCAAGGTAGAGAAATAATTTATGAAAATAGAAGGAGGCTGGGCTTGGTGGCTCAGTTTGTAATCCCGTGCCTTTGGGAGGCTGAGGTGAGTGGATTGCCTGAGCCCGTGGGTTCGAGACCCGCCTGGGCAGCGAGACCTCATCTCTACAATAAATCAAAAAATCAGCCGGGCGTGGTAGCGCATGCCTGTAATTCCGGCTACTTGGAAGGCTGAGGCGGAAGAATCGCCAGAGTCCAAGAGGTCGAGGCTGCGGTGGCCGGGAGCGGCCACTGCACTCCAGTCTGGGCGACAGAGTGAGACTCCAACTCAAAAAAAAGAAAATAGAAGGAATATTTACTTCAGCCTGTATCATGGTCATTATTGATCATTTAATTTATAACCTGAACAGTTTATTTCCACCTTTAAAGACAATTTAAGTTCTGCTTTTAAAACTCATTATTACATCTTAGTTCATGATATCTAAATATATAATCCAAAAGAAAAGGTTTAACTGATAGTCAACACTTTAGGGAAAAAAAGGAAAAAAGTGTTTCTTAATCAGATTTTTATTCTAGAGATTAGCATATTTTTCCTCCCATTATTGTGTCACTCATTTAAAAATAAATGTGTGCTTCCAAGTGCTGCAACAAACAATAAGGTACATATTGTCTCCTTCCCCACTCATACTAACTGAACTCAAGGAACACTTCTCTACATGATATGAGAAGTTACTTCAGCTTTTTTTATTATTATTAAAAATAACAGTCAGGCCAGGTACAGTGACTCAAGCCTGTAATCCCAGCCCTTTGGGAGGCTGAGGTGAGAGGATTGCCTGAGCCCAGGGGTATCAGACCAGCCTGGACAACTTGGTGAAACCTTGTCTCTACAATAAATCCAAAAAAAAAAATTAGCCAGGCGTGGTGGTGTGCGCCTGTAGTTCCAGCTACTTGGGTGGCTGAGGCAGAAGGATTGCCTGAGCTCAGCATGTCAAGACTATGGTGGCCATGAGTGTGCCACTGCACTCCAGCCTGATGGACGGAGTGAGACTCCAACTCAAATAATAATAATAATAGTAATAATAATAATAATAATAACAATCAAATACTAAAAACTAGGCCAGGCATAGTGGCTCATGCCTGTAATCCCAGCACTTTGGGAGACTGAGGTGGGAGGATCACTTGAGTCCAGAGGTTCAAGACCAGCCTGTACAACATAGCAAGACCCTGTATCTACAAAAAAATCAAAAAAATTATCTGGGCATGGTGGCATGTACCTTAGTCCCTGCTACTCAGGAGGCTTAGGTGGGAGGATCACTTGACTCCAGGAGGTCAAGGCTGCAGTGCACTGCACTCCAGTCTGGGCAACAGAATGAGACCCTGTCTCAAAAATAAAAAATAGAAAAAATGAAAATAGATAAAAATAAAAACCAACCATGCAAAAAATGTTATTTGGAAAATATAGATGGATAATGTTTTAAAAGCTAGAACAGGGCATTAAAAATAAATTTATATTTATAAAGAAATCTTTTAAGTTTCAACATCTCTGTTTTATTTATATGGTATAAGCCCACAAAAGACAATAGCTAATCATGATTTTCTCCCCCATTTTCCCTCTCAAAACTGTTGACTAGTACAAATTTAAAAACACAAAATAATCAAATCCAATATTTACTGTTGTTTTACAATGAAAAGTCAAAAACTAGAAGGGAAGTGTGTTTTCCAGGTTAACCCTGCTGCACTGGCCAATCCTCAGCTAGAGTCCAGGACTCTCCCAGGACCATTCTCCATGTCTCCATAGGTTGTGGACTACACAACTCCAAGGTCCAGCATTTGTGTAGGAAACAGCAGCCCTTGGCACTGGGCAGTACACCACACAGCCCACTGTACACGGTGGCCCTGTTTTAGTGCTGCGTTTTAAATCTTCTTTTTAAGTCCGCTCTGCCCAAGGGGTTCATAGTTAGCAAATAAATGGCCTCAGTGTTTGCTTTTCCCTCATTCTACATAAATAGGCTCTTTTTCTGGTTGAGCAGTAATTTCCCTGGGTGGAGTAACATATTCCACCTTGCTTCTGAGGCATGCAAAATCTCTGCCTCACCTACAGGAAGAGCACACGGATGATGAAGAAGGTGAGGGTTCAGGCAGTTTCATACACATGTGGTTTTCCCATAAAGCAGCATATGTTTTTCAGGTTGATGTTGGCCAGATTAAATTGATCAGGTCTTTGCTTACAGAGTGTAAAAGAAATTTCTGGACTATCTCAAGTGGAGTGGCAATCAGGTCATAGCCCTGCCCTGGAAGAATACCAACCACGCTGATGTTTCTAGATGGATGATGGGATGTGGGTTATTTTTTTTATTTTTATTTTTTTGCTAGGAATATGGCAAAGAAGATTGCTGGATATGCATGATCATTTTCTATCCAGAAATGAGATACTAGCGCTATTCAAATAGGGATGGAAAATCTATCACCTCTGAGACAACCCCTTGAATGATTGCAGCCCTTTATTCTGAAATGAAGTGTCAGGGACAACGATCCAGGCCGCCTTCCCTGGTTCCTGATGATCAGAAAGAAAGTGTTGCTGCGGAGCTAAAGGCCATGCAGGTGAGGTCAAAGTCAGTGCTTCAGTGCAGTTGCCCCAACTAGACAATGTGCACTTTTCCCACCAGAAGCCTCACCTCAAACAAATCAAGCCACTCACCCCAAACACTTTCTGCATTTCCCTTCCTGCTTACCTTGCCCTCAACTCCTCCTCACTGCCTGGTGAAACCCTACCACCTCCCAAGGCTCCACTCCTTCTTCACGAGACCTTCATGCCTCCTTGTCAAAAGCAATACCTTCTTTACCCTGAACGCCCAGAGTGCTTTGTTTCTCTAGATTTCTCTAGGCAGACATAGGTACCCAGACACAAAGGGAATTCTCTTTTGGAGAGTGAACCTTTTATAGTACAGGCTTCTCCCACTAGGTGAGTGTTCTAGGAACCCATCAGCCTCAGTGTACCATCTAGCGTTATTGTGAAAGGCTGCATTTGGCATTAATAAATTTTTTTCTTTTTTTTGAGAGTCTACACATTTGCCCATTTCATGATGGGTGATTTACAAGTGCACCTGCCCACACAGTGCAGAGGGTTCAGCAGTCTTTGACCAAAAACAGCATGACCCTCATGCCCCATCCTCCCTATTCACCTGATCTCACCCCAAGTGACTTTTTGTTTGTTTGTTTGTTTCCCTGGGTGGAAAAAGTCCTCAAAGGGAAACATTTTGTGGGTGTGGATGAGATGAAACAAAAACGACAGAAGTATAAAAGGCATCAAAATTTACAAGTTCAAAAACTGTTTTGAGCAGTGGAAAAAGCATCTCAGTAGATGCACTGCATCACAAAGACAATACTTTGAGGTGACTGAAGTTTAAACATATAAGAATAAATACACAATTTTTTATAAATAAATTTCGGGTCTTTTTGGGTCCCCCTCATATGCTTTCACACACTCTGATCCCTAGACATATTTTATCCCTTCCCTAGCCTGAAAACTCCTGGGATCATGCCCTATAATCATCCCATGTAGGAACTCTGTATTTATTGAGTGAATTGAATCTTTCTCTTAATTTTCTCTCTCAAATGGTCAAAACTACAATCAACTCAAACTATACTGACTTTGGTTTGGGACCAACTACATAATACAACTTCAAGGGGCTGTATTTTCGTTGGTGATGATGTAAATGGTCCCCTGAAGACATGTAGTACAGGTACCCTCAGAGCATTGACACTTCCACATACACAGTAGCTTCAAAAACTTGGAATTCAGAGTAACTTCTGCTGCTACTGCTAGATACCTCAGTGTTTTCTGGTTCTTCATTTGCAGGTATAACTATTGATATGTTTTATATTTTTTCATGTTGCTATTAAATGCATATAGCATTAAGGTTTTTTTGTTTGTTTGTTTGTTTGTTTGTTTGTTTTGCAGGGGATGGTATTTAGCATTTAATTCATGGAAGAAGCTGGGTGTGGTGGCTCATGCCTATAATTCCAGCACTTTTGGAGGCAACCACATAACCAACAGTACATGGGAAGGAGTTCGAGATCAGCCTGGGTAACCCTAATCTCTCAAAACAAACAAACACACAAAAATTTAAAAATAACAACAAGAAAAAAACGAAGAAAAGTTAAGGCAAGAACCAAACAAAAGGGGCACATTTTTGACAGGACCATCAGAGAGATGTGCCAGGTGTGTCAGCCTCCTTTTCTGTGGAACCCTGGCCTTTGGACCACACTGAGGGGACTCACTCTGTGTTTTCACTCTGAAAGAAGGATCTTTATTGGCCACAATGGTACCTCATCCATAATGTATGAGCCTTGAAGAAGAGGCAGGAGCCTAAACCCAGAAGCTGTTCCAAGAAATGATACAAAACCATGTGAAATAGCATATTGCTTTGATATGATCTCTTCCTTCAAATTTAATCAGTTTATCCTAGGAGGACACCCCCAAGATTACATCTTCAGAGACATGGGGAATGAATGGAGGAAGAAAAGAATAAAATAAAGTGCAGGGCAGCTGGGGAAAACAGTGTTTGTTGAGGGTGGGGGTTTATGAAGAGTCTCTGCTTTTCAAATAAGATGGCAGGGTGTCAAACATGAGCACTCCAACGCCCAGAGAAACAAAGAGGCTTACTCATGTCACACAGCAGGCCTGGAAGATGACAACTCAGGTCTCCTGCTTCCCAAGCCTGAGCTCTCACCACTACTTTCTAATGTCATGTGATTACTTTGAAGTTTTTCTATGCTTGAAATGCAATGTACTTTCTCAGGGCCAGATAACAGCAACATTCGTGCTTCTGCCTTGTGAACTTCTGGTCTAAAATAATGAGGTAACTGGATTTATTACATATTACAAATTTAATTTTGTGTGCTATCATTATTAATCCCTAATATTTCAGATAACAATGATTAAAATCTGGAGTTTTAGAGCAGGGGTTGGTAAATTTTTCTGTACAGGGCCAGATAGTAAATATTTCAGGTTTATTCAGTCAAGTGGCAAAGTCAAGGATATTATATAGGCAACTTATCTAATGGCTTACTTTTTATTTACTTATTTTTAGAGACAGAGTCTTCACCCAGGCTGGAGTGCAGTGGCATGAACTCAACTCATTGTAACCTCGGACTCTTGGGCTCCACCCATCCTCCCACCTCAGCCTTCTGAGTAGCTAGGCTTACAGTCATGCACTACTATAGTCGGCTAATTTTGTTATTTTTATAGAGATGGAAGTCTCACTATGTTGCCCAGGCTGGTTTTAAACTCCTGGCCTCAAGTGATCCTCCCACCTGGGCCTCCCAAAGTGCTGGGATTACAGGCATGAACCACTGCACTGGGCCTGTGTAAGGGTTTAAAATGTAACCATTTAAAAATTAAAAATTATACTATGCTTATAAGCAGTACAAAAACAGACAGGCCAGATTTGGTCCAGCGGCCATAATTTGCCAAGTCCTGCTTTAGAGAATTAAATCTCAAGCAATATATATTGTTTCAATGGAGTCCCAAGTTGCACTGGAGGCATCATTACTTTGGAAGGAAATAAAATGCCAAAAGGAAAAACTGAGTTGTGTATGTTTGGGGATCTGCAACAAAAATCTGCATTATGGAGCAGATGGCACTCTCATAGTTTAACCGAGTGGACTGGACAGCATTCCCATGCATACAGGTAAGCCTCAAGTTGCAGAATCAAGGAATTCTGGACCAAGACCCTAGGAGCTACTGAGAGCCAAGAGACACTTTCCATTTTAGCATTGCATGGGCTCACCACTCATTTCAAATCTTTCTACCACAAAAGCACCCTTAAGTTACTTTTTCGTCCTTAAAAACAAAATGACGAAATTTTCAGCCAGGGGAAAGAAGTGTTCTCCATCCTATTAAATAGACATAATAACAGGTACTGTTTAAATTTACAGAGGTCTAAGACTTCTCCTTTTGTAAAACTCAAGGGAGGCAAACAAACATATTTACTATTTTAATCCATTGTATAACTCAAGGGAGGCAAACAAACACATTTACTATTTTAATCCATTTTAAAAAAAGGCCGAGACCTGCCTGGGCAGTGAAACCTCATCTCTACAATAAATCAAAAAATCAGCCGGGCGTGGTGCACATGCCTGTAATTCCGGCTACTTGGAAGGCTGAGGCGGAAGGATCGCCGGAGCCCAGCAGGTCGAGGCTGCGGTGGCCGGGAGTGGCCACTGCACTCCAGTCTGGGAGACAGAGTGAGACTCCAACTGAAAAAAAAAAAGGCATATTATCATCAGCACGTCAGGACTCTGAGATTCCTGAAATGCGTTTCCCTCCGGTGACCAATTTCCGCTCCTCTGTGTTCCTAATGCAAATGTGCATTCCTGGTGGAGGGGGACCCTCTGAAGTTAAGACTTACTTACATTCCTTATTTGTTTATTTACCTTAAGCAATTAAACATCATAAAACTTAGTTGTCTGGTCTGCACTTGTCAGAGAAACTGTGGATGAGTCTCAGATTTGAGAACCCCACAAACATCTTCAGGTTGGAAATAACTCTTGGCATCTATGCCAAAACAGAAACCAAGCCCTCTCTTCTTTGCTTTTTAAGCATTCCATACCATCAATCAATGACAGAATCCCACTTAATTAACATTGCTGTTCTGGTAAATTTTATTTTATGGTACTCATTCTTAGCTTCAGTGAATTTCAAAAGTTCCAGGTCTGATCAGCCTATTTCACCCCAGACCACAAAGAACTATAAAGGTAGTTTCTTGGGACACACACTTAGGAGTTGTGAAGTGTTACCTTTTTCTGTGGACCAGCACTTGCTTCTGAAGTTGAAACTTCTTATTCCTGCCTGAGGGTAAATTAGGAACTACTGGAATAACTTAGCAAATATGAATGAAAAGAGAGTGTACCCTAAGGGAAGGGGTGTCCAACTCTTGTGCAGAATGGTAGGAAGGGCCCCAGAAATAAGATGAAGTTTCCACCATCCTCTACCAAGCTTCAAGGAGACTGGCCTTCCTGGGTTCCAGAACAAAAGCTGAAAGTCAGAGAGAAACAGGTAGGTCCACACTATAAGAAAGTGATTCAGAAAGACTACAGTTAGCTTACTTGCATTGGAGTAGCTTGATCCTTCAGACTTCCACCCATCACCTAACCAACCTCCACTGTACATCCTGGGTACAGAGACTTTCCTTAAAGACTTCCCAGAGCTTTCAGCACTACCCTTTAATGGCACCATCTACTCAGGATTTTCCAGTGCTGGCCATGCAGGCATCTATTGGCTTGTTGGTTGTCAATCCAGTCCTATCCATTCAAGGAACCCACATCTTTGGGGCACTTCTAGCTTATCATAAAGTATGTCTCATAGCTTTCTTCCTGATCTGGCCAATAATTACCATTCTTTTAATCTGATGCAAGATTTCCCGCGTGGCCCACTGGGTGGACTGAAAAATGCCTTCAGGATCTGCCTAAATACCAAATGATGGGATGGAGTTATGAGGATGCTTCCTCTCTCTCCAAATAATGAAAAATTTTTAAAATTAATTTATCAACTGAAGGAATACAGCGAACATAAATAGTATTGCCAGTTAATATATGTGAAGTTGTTACCAGTGTGACCTGGCTGGTCCCAAAATAGAATAGTGGTAGTCTTAGTTCCTACTGCCCATCCCCAGTTCCTACTAACCCAGCTGAGCCACAGTCCTCAATATCAGGCTCTGAACTAGACTCAAGGGGCAAAGAAGAAGCTAATTCATGGGTCTTACTGATAAGGAAGTCACAGACTGGGAATAAAACTGGAGACAGCAAAGAGAACATTATAAGTGATCATGATTATATTACAATCCATTGCAGAGGGATGTCTGGAACAAGCAGGAAATCAACACTGTTATGATACTGCTTTGCATGGTACATGCCACCAAACCATCCCTTCCTAAGTGGCTTGAAGCTCTCATCTTCAAGGTAATTCCCTCCAGGATTCCTTCCCTGATTGGCAAGATCCCTACTAAAACTGACACTCCTGAGAGACAGGGACTAGACTACCTTGTCCATAATCCCTCCTCCACCCCTTGCAAGTCCCAGCACAGTGATTAATCACTGCCTGTTGAATGAATGAATGAAGGTGAGAAAAGACTCCTCAGAGGAGGCAGCATTTGAACCAAGGCCCTGAAGCTTGGAACTTTCCAAGAGGAGAAGAGAACTTGCCAAAAGGATAGAGAGTGGGAATCAGAAACAGGACCCACGTCCAAGGCACGCAAAGGTCTGGCATACTACCGCCAGGGTAGGAAGTTCATGTGCAAATGCACCCCAGATGGGCTGGGAGGAAGTGATGGAGGTCACGCAGAGATGTAGGTTGGATTCAGCAGATAAAGGGTCTTGCGTGCCAGGACTTTATCCTGGAGACAACAGGGAATCGCTGATTTCTGTAAATAAGACATAGCAAAGTAAGCCAGTTTCATTTTTTTCCAAATGGCAACCAACAGCAGGGTGGAAAGTGATTTGAAGGCTGCCTGGGCCCGGGCCAAGCACTCCCAAGGCCTCCTGCCCCTGCTTTAAATCCAACCCTTGCTCTCTCTTTAGTGTCCCCCAGTGGCTATTTTACATTTTCTGGCAAATTTGCTATTATTTTAGTTCCTACGAAATGAGTTTTCATGTCATGACCTCCCTCTGACATCTGGGCGTGTGTTCCTCTGCCTCCTATATTCTTTCCCTCTCACACAAATGAAGACTCTAACCAAAGAATGTGACTGGGGCGCAGCCTCTTGGTGGGCGGGGGTTTTAGCATCCTTTGCACAGCAAGACCTTGTGAAGACGCCGTCATATCAATTAGTGCAGCAGAATGGAGCACATTTCCACTGGCAGGCACAACTACCTAGACAGACACCAACACCCCATGCGTGCTGCAAAGCCAGGCCTGCACATTTCCCACAGAACTGCAGACGGCCCCTTCTACAGAAGTCCTTCCAGCTCTAACAGCATCTCCGTGGGTGAGCTGGTCTCCTGCCACTCTTCGGGGCTCCTGCGTGTTTGGGAGGTCTGGGGCCCCTGCTCTAGCATATTTGATACAAACAACCAATCCGCTTACATCGACACCTTCTTCAAATCCTTCCTGCGAGGAGTCTGCCACCTCTGCCTGCTGTTCTGTCTGAATACGTGCCTTGGAGAAGAACAGTGACAACATCCCCTTGAAAGAGAAACCAGAAAGAAAGAGTCCAGAACAGCAAGAAAAGAGACAGGTGAGCTGGCCAAGATTTTAAAGAGCCCCAACTCTGAGAGTAACCCTAGAGGCATCAAGATAAAAACCATTTTTGTCTAATAAAGGGATTATTATGTAGTATTTATGTGTGGATTTCTGGTTAAAAGACAGGAAGCCTTCTTCTACTCAGTAGGAACTCAACACACAGCTCCTCTTTGCAAATAGGAGCCAAATGGATTCTAAAGCAGATTGGGATTCGGGCTCTGCATCCCAGCATAACCCTCAGCCCTGCTTGTCCTCCCTGGAGCCCAGCTGCCGGGCCCCAGCACAAACTCCAACCTACCATCTCTCCCTTTACAACCCACCTGTCCTTCAGCCCTGCAATGCTGCCTGTAACCTGCTTGAATTTTACCTAATTTTGAACTTGGCAAATGCCCTTTGTACCCCAGGCATCCGACCTGCCCTCTCAATTAAAGAAAAAAATCATCTTTCTCAGTTTTGCTTTGTCAAGAAAACGCTTAGCCTCAGACCTTAAAAATAAGAGAACAGGCATCTAGGAATAATGTACAGGCCACTGGAACTAAAAGAATTTTGTGGCAGCCTTAATCCAAATCAACTGGGGGCAGACAACATAAATATCTTCAGTTCTTTATAAATAAAAAATTCAGCAATGCTTTGAATGCTTTCAGGGTACACAACATAGGTAACTCTTTTTTTCTATAGATTTATTTGGCCTTTCTTGTACTAATGAAAATCAGGCATTGGAAGTAATGCTGTTTTGTGTTTAGGACAAAACCTCATTAACTCAGAAGCAACTAATTTATAACTTGTGATAATTTTACCACAACAGAGTTGAATTTGCCCATATGCAGTATATGATTTTGCTAAGCAAATTAATAGTCTAAATCAAATTTTAGAAAGATTATTTAACTTCCCCAAACAAATTATCTTTAAGGACATTATTAGTAGGTATTTGCATGCAGAAAAAAAGAAAATTAAGACTCTTTTCTGTTACAGCTTCATAGTCCTTTATCTAAAACCCTTGGATACAGATGGGTTTCAGAATTCAGAAATTTTTCAAGGTTTAGGAAGTTAATAAAGTTTTTATATCATATATTATATTACACCCTGAGTCGAGTCTGAGGCAGCATCCATAATTGCAATGCATGAATGTTTACACTAAATGAGATAAAGGCAATACATTGCCTTACATAATTTTGGGCCAGATTGTTTTACCTAATAAGTTTAGATGGGGTCATGCTTTGCCAACACATAAATTATGGAAATAACTTGTACTTTTCATACTTAAAAAAAAACTTTTACTCTGGGGTGTCAGATTATGGATATGGGTTGAGAACCTGAATCGGATTATTCCTTCATGAAAGAAGTCCTCTGGTTAATGAGTGAGGGGTAGTTGTTCAAAGGACAAGCTTGATAATGATAAAATTGTGATGATTCCAGTAACTGAAATTTTCATTCTCTCAGACCCAGTCTTCTCATCAACTGGACAGCTCAGTGGTCATTTACACCACATACAACAAATTAGATCTAAAGAAATGCCCTTTGTGATCTTTCAAAGGAGAGTAGGACTGAAGAATTGCGTTCAGACATTTGATTACCTTCAGAGATGACCACAACTATGCTGAAAAAACAAGGTCCCAATTCCTAAAATAAGCCTTTCATCCACAAGTGTTTGTCACAAGTGGATAACCCCAAACCATCTTCATTCTTCTAGCCATGGGCTACCCGTGTGTGAAGAACTGCTGTCAATTTCAGTCTATACACATGCCGGATCTTAAGCCATACATTAATAACAAATAATCAAATAAAACTAAAATTCAATCATCCAACACTCTCCCGAAAATATTTTGTGTGTGTGGGTGTGTGTTGTTTTGTTTTTTGTCTTTTTTTAGTCAGAGTCTCGCTTTGTCGCCCAGGTTTGGAAGTAATGCAGTGGCACACTCATGGCCACCACAGCCTTGACCTGCTGAGCTCAGGTGATCCCTCCATTTCAACCTTCCAAG
This sequence comes from Carlito syrichta, assembly GCF_000164805.1. Classification (NCBI taxonomy): domain Eukaryota; kingdom Metazoa; phylum Chordata; class Mammalia; order Primates; family Tarsiidae; genus Carlito; species Carlito syrichta. Next base: position 1,292,494 of record NW_007253822.1, on the reverse strand, counting down.
TAACTGGAACCAAAGGTTCGTGCCACAATGCCCGGCTAATTTTTTTTTTTATTTATCGTAGAGATGAGGTCTCTCCAAGTTGCCCAGACTGGTCTCAAACCCCAGGACTCAGGTAATCCTCTCACCTCCACCTCCCGAAGTGCTGGGACTATAATTCTGGTCTGGAAAGATCTTTTTTAAAAAGTAAATTAAATAGCCATCAACACTAAGCTTAGGATAAAAGTTACTCTTGGCTCGACAAGAAAAATTTGCTGGGACTTCACTCTTGAATGCACTGAAGGCTTCTTGAAGTCCTGATGTTTTTTCATTTACACTATTCTTTCTGTTGATGTATCTACCCTACAAACTTCACAGAGCAGAAAAGAATTAAACTAAATATAAAGTTATGACAAATAGCCAATTTTTTTTTTCTCTTGAACAGTGTCCTACTGATCCTCTGGAAAAGAGTCTTGTGGAAATTAGTGTATATTGTTTATCTGCTTATCCATTCATTTTAGGTTTCCAATTTCAAGTTCTGGATTTGCCCATAAGACATTATTTTTATGTGAATTTTATGATGTTATGTGAATTTTTTAATCTGGTGGGGTTTTTTTTTAATTGTACAGAGATTTTTCAATAACCTGTTCTTACTAAGTGAGTTTCCCCTTTCAAATATGTCCTTGTCAAAGACCATTCTTTTACAAACCTTTGGAAAATATTTATTTTATTACTTTTTTCTTCACTGGCATTGCAGTTGTAACCTTAAAATAGTTTTCTTTATGTCAGTTTTTAAAGGATCAGAGATTGCACTAGAAATTTTCATAAAGGCAGAAATTTGGAGACTATTTTTCCCTTATTGTCCATGTGTATATATCAGCCCTAATTCACCAGTGGAACTGGAGGTCATTATTTCTGAATTTGCACATTAAAAATAACATCTACCCATAAGGGAATATCTTTAAACCACAAATGCCAGAAATAACAATTGTATTAAACTGCATTTCATGAATACATAATAAAGTTCAATTTACCACTATTTATCATGTTACTTAAATTAAATCTATAATGGAAAAGAGATTTAGTTCTGTTTTGAAAATAACAAATTCCTTTATGCCAATTGCACAGGATTTATATTAGCTTCAATGCATCCATGTCAATTTATTTATTTTTTGCTTAATTACTATAGCTTTCTATTGTTGAGATCCTAGGGGACAATTCACATCCTTTCATGTATTTTTGAAAGCTTAAAGAGACATGTACACATATAATACATTAAAAATTACTATAGTTTCAGTTTTATTTATTTACAAAATCTGAGACTTTTAAAAAATGGCATTGTGATGCATACATATATTTCACCCCCTCATAAATCCTCCAACTTATGTTTGCATACTTCACTGGGCTTTGACAGTTGCCTGAAGTTGCTAGAAAAAGTCACTGTGGAGGCAGAGGTATTTTCAGAGCTAATATTCGTGCTGTATCCATACACATTCATATGTGGAGAATTGAGGAAATCAGCCGGAAAAATACAAGATAGACACATACCCATTTTCAACTACTTGCATAGCTTGGTGGAAAGAGAATGCAGGAAGGCCTTGAATTATCAAGTAATTAGGGATTCTTGAAGAAAAAAGAATTCACTGTTAATCCCATATTGAATTTATTAATACCCTTGATGTGAGTTTATCCAATTGTTTTGACATGGTCAAGTCTATCCCACTGGGTCTTCAACTTAGTAAATGACCCTATTATCTGTCTGACTACCCTGACCAGAAATCAAGGAAATGTCCTAGATGACTTTTAGTCCTTCTCCTCCTACAGTCAATTGGTCACCAAGACAAGACCTATGCATTCTGTTCTATGACCTATCTCTAATCCATCTTCTCCCCACCTAACTCCTCTCAACGACCTACATTCCTACTCTCTTGTTTTCTCTTCTGGGCTGCTACATTGGTCTCCTAACTGATTTTCCAAGTACCAGGCGGGTTTTCTTCTAACCATTCCTTCACGTTGCTATTAGAATTATTATTCTCAAGTAGAATAAAAACCTGTCAACAACAAAACAAAATACAAACTTTTTCTTATAGCTTACAAGGTCCTCTATAATTTTGTTCTTGCCTTGTTACTAGTATTATCTACTACCAATTTCTCCACAAAGCAACCCTAGCCCTTGGCAAAGATTGTCACCTTGCCCAACTCTAGTCAGGTTTTTCTGAATCCTCATCCTAAACAGGCCCTGATTTGGGGGCTCCATGTTTTTCTCTGCATTATCCAATTTTAGCAAGAATCCTGGTAAGTCAGTTAACCAGAGCACCCCATCCTCAGTATCTGATCACCCTTGATATCTGATCAGATTTCTCATTTCCTGCCATCCCTCAGGTGATGTCTGATCACCTTGGCCTGTCTGCAGCAAGAGTCCCGTTAGACTGGTTTAGCCAGTGTCTCCTTTACCATTTATGTTTCTTCTTAGTCATTTTCCATCCACTCACCCCCATCCTGCCCCTTGACTAAAAATTTCTACGTCTCCTTGTTGTATTCAAAGTTGAGGCCAATCTCCTATGAACCCCTTCCCCCCACTGCACTACCCCATTGCAGTGGTCCCTACATATATCATGATGGTCCTGAATAATCTGCCTCACCATCTTTAACAAGTATATACATTTTTTTCTTTAAGAGCCTCACCAACCTATGAGCCACTGGCCCTGGTGCAGTCCTTTCCAGATGTTCTCCCTCTGTGTGGTCACCATTTGCATTCATCAGGACTCATCTTAAGTCTGACACCTCCAAAGTCTTTCCTGGCTCCCCTTCTTCCCCACATAAGTCAAAACCCTATTCATTCCACTTTACTTCCCGTCCACACTTCTAATCTAATAGCTGGTAAAATATATAGTACCCATTTCCTTGTCTGTCTTTCCCTTTGTTTGTGGAATTCATTGCAGATAGGGATTGTGTCTTTTTTTTGCCATTATATCTCCTAGACTTAGCACACTTTGTGTCATAGTAAAGTTTGCTCAGCATTTGTTTAACACATGCAAGAAGAGCCCAAGATACGTGTTTATCCCTGAATCCAAGGACCACTCACACAAAGGTAGAAATGTTTTCCGGTAGAAACAGGCTGTTATGGAATCCCCTCCAGGACCCCTAAAATATGTTTTCTTATGAACATGATCTCTAAACCCAACACAAATGCATTTCCTTTGGTGGCATATAATGATCATCTTTTTGCTGTTACATATCTTGAAAATTTACAGTTACTATTTTGTGCTTATCAGGTGGTAGATTTATCACCAAAGCAGGGCTCAAAAAATTCTTGAAGAAACAGCCTCCCAGCAGCTAACTTCTCCAGAGTCTTCTTTAAATATCAGATGAAGCTAGCTGAGCCTGTACTTCCAGTAACACTCGCTTCTTCAAATGAAAGCGGCAGCAGACAGTCATCGCTACTGACAGGAGTCTGGAACTTCCCATAGAGGATGTCGATGGTTTACATAAGACCAGGGGGAGACTTTCCCTCCCACAACAGCTGCGTGAAGCATCAGAAGTCACCTTACCAGATTAAGAATCTCAGGCACAGAGTGCGGAGAAAACTGATCGAGTGCCGCTGTGATCAGATTGAGATGGGGAAGACAAGCATAGAATATGGCACCCATCATTTTGAAATCCAAACTCAAAATACCTATAATATACATGGACTACATTGGGAGATAATCCTGTCTAATATTTTAATCAGGAAATATGAACACTATAACCATGGTGCAGAGCTTAGAAATACATACAATTATTGCCTTTGCAAAGAACAGTTCTCTTCACATGCCCAGGAAAAAGAAGAATGAGGAAAGATCATAGTAAAGAAGCCATATTTAGACTAGACTGTACTCTGAACTAGAGAAGAAAAATCTAAAACCAAGTATTTCCCATCTCAGAGTCCACATTTTACTGAAAAACAAAGAAATGACTGCATATTACATGCTCAGATCAGTTTTTAAATCAACATTACTAAATTAGATCTTTCTTCCAAATGAAAAAAGCAGAAAACTGAACTTATTAAGCAAAAATTCCTTGAGCACAGAAAACCTATTCAAATCTAAGAAATATCATCTAAATGTGAAAACACTGATATAAATTATCTCCTTATAGTCCAGAATATTCACATGAATTTGGTATAGAGCAAGATGAACACATTAGCTGTAAGCACTACCCAATTATATTAAGCAATGTATCTTCTGCTTTGAAATAAGTACTCAACAGGCTACTTTCTCACCTCAAAGGTGAAACTCAATGGCAGGCTTCAAGATAGCTTTGACACGAACTTGTATATCAGAAAAGTAGGGAAATACCACCGTAATCATACATAATCTTTTAAAGCTGTGATTGAGAAGTGGCATTTGGGCAGGATTTAAACTTGGCTTTGGCCTTGACAAAGATTAAACTGACTCTGGTTCTCTCTTAACCTTATTTTTTTCCTCATTAGTTAGATGCCATATAGGAAATGAAATTATTATAAACATATTTAACTTGTCTAAATAACTTTAAAAACATAACTTACAATCAGTGGGTTTCAAAATTCAATAAATCCGCTCACTTATTAGTTACAGAATATAGTTGCATCTAACCTAATAAACTTAAAAACATGGCTTTAAGGAATATTCTTTCTTGGCAAGAATTAAATTGACTTGGCTAATTTACATTGTTTTAAATTCAGAGAGAACTGTGTACTGACTCATGATTACAATACATAAACCATTTCCATGAAATGGTCTGAATTAACCTCCATGCAATTTATATAAACAGCACATATCATTGCAAGCATTGCAGTCTACTAGATGGGAATTTTTTAAAAGTCAGTAAATTAAACTTGTAATTTGATCCTTAGCCAAATATGAGAATAAGAAAAGCTTAGTACTTTGTTATGTTCTAAATAATAGTTCATTGTTTCTGTATGTTTTAATATACCAAAAGCAGTTGTTATTATCTAAAGTTAATGTGAAATAATATGGTATTTGAGGGTATATTAAAACTTGTGTAGTAAAATCAAAGACAACTAAACTATAGATGAAGTGATGACTGCCAAATTCGTTTATAGATAATGTAATGTACAAGTTGGGTCCCAAACTTTCTGAGCTTAGTGCTTATAAAAGGGTATCTGATGATAACATTCATGCTGAAGACCATAATGAAGACTTCGGGCTATTATAAAATTTTCACCTGTCAATTAGAAGCTATGTCTGAACACTTGTTAGTAGCCATTTTCTATTTCATCATGAAGAGTTCACATCAACTCAAAATAAAATAAAAACATTCAAGATTAAATTTGTTAAAATCTGACAACAAAGTTTCAAAGGACAACAGGTATGTGAAAACAAGCAGGGAAAAAACACTGAAAAGACTGTCTACTACAATTCTACAAGAAGATAAATTATCTTTAGGCAAACTATTGATAGTAAAATGACAATTTGACTTTAAAATCTTTTTCCATCACTGAAAAATCAAAGGGAACTTTAAAATTTCATGTTTCAATTTGCACATCTGAATTGTGCCTTAAATGGACTTTTTAAATACCTAAGTTATTTAGTTATTAATATATTCTACACCCCAAATCTTCCCTTCTACTGCCAATCAACAAAAATATTATTTTCGATCACTGATATATTTGGCTCACCTAAAGTAATTGAATCACAATAAAGCATTTTGTTTTACTTTCATATTTGTGTTTTATTTTTACTTTTATTTTCTTTTGTCCTTTTTTTTTTTTTTTTGAGTCAGAGTCTCACTCTGTCACCCAGGTTGGACTGCAGTGGCGCAATTACAGCTACTGCAGCCTTGACCAGAGCTGGGCTCAGGCAATCCTGCTGCCTCAGCTTCCTGAGTAGCTGGGACTACAGGTGCATGCCATCATGCCTGTCTAATTATTTTATTTTTTGTAGAGGCAAGGTCTTGTTATGTTGCCCAGGCTGGTCTTGAACTCCCAGACTCAGGCAATCTTCTCACCTCAGCCTCCCAAAGTGCTGGAATTACAGGCGTGAGCCATCATGCCTGAAAAATTTGTTTTTTCTTCATCTTCCACCATTGAAGGAAATGATATCACCATCATCACCCAGCTGGTCAAGCCAAACATTTAGGAGCATTCTTGGGTCCTTTTTCTCTCATTTCCCAGATTCTAATCCATTGCCAAACCTACCTCCAAGATGTACCTGAACCATTGCCTCTGGCGTGGAGCACTGTAGTGGGGTCTTCTTTGCTCTCCTTTCTTGTTTTCTTGCTCACTGCTGTCCATTCTCTGCACAGCAATATGAACTTGGTTAAAAGTACATTGGACATGACTCCTCTGCTTAAAATCCTCCAGTGACTTTCTGTTTCACTAAAAATTCAAACTCTTGCCATGGCCCACCTCTCATTACCTTCCAGTCACACAGGCTTCTTTCATTTCCTGTAATAGACAATGCTCATTCCTACTCCAGGGTATTTTCTTGAATGTGATATGTTCTCTGCTTGACTCCTCAGCCCCAGGACTTCGTGTGACTGACTCCTTTTTAAAAATTTATTTGTATTTATATTTTTTCATAGACATGGGGTCTCACTGTGTTGCCCAGGCTGTTTTCAAACTCCTGGCCTCAAACAACCCTCTTGCCTTGGCATCCCAGAGTGCTGGGATGAAAGGTATAAGTCACTATGCCCAGCCTGGCTCCATTTTTATCATCTCCTTGACCACCCCAGCTAAAGGAGTACCCAGTCACCCGCCCCATCACTTTCCATCACAATGCCATCTTTATGTTCTTCATTGCACCATTTCCCTCTTTAGAATGTAAGAGACAAGGGGCAACTGACCTCACCTGACCTATTCATGGCTGAATTCCCAGAGCTGAACAGTGCCTAGGAAAGGTAAGTGCTCAAAAATTGCTTGTTGATTGAATGATTTCTGTGGAATTTTATAACTCACGATTTTAAATGACGTCAGTCAAGACCAGATCCTGTTACTTTAGAAGCAGAAATGTCAGTGGAACAGAAATAAGATACCTGATACCATTAACAGATCTCAGATCTTGCCTAATTACAGACATCCTGAGGATAGAATTTCCTGTAGATTTAGATAATATGTCAGCTTTGTGTGTGTGTGTGTGTGTGCGCGCGCGCGCACGCGCACGCACGCGCACGCACGCATACGCACGCGCGCATGTGTGTGTACTTATTTTCTAATTCTTTTCTCACTAAAACAAAAATAATACTTGTTTGGCAGAAAAAGTCCACAGGAAGTAGAAAGAATGTAAAATTGCAATATCTTCTAGATATCACCATGGCTTCACTTTTCATCGCAAACCAAAACAAAAATAATTGTATCATAGCTATTTAAAAGAAAATAGAATCTATAATTTCTTTAATTAAATAAGTAATTGAAAAGAAATCTAAACAAAATAAGTTTAATGATATTTTAGTGTATTCATGCTTTTGAAGAACATTGACTTAAAATAGTAATAATAGTGAACATTTATTAAGTGCTTTCTCTGTGTCAGTTACTATCATAAGCATATTTCCAGTTTTACATCATTTAATCATCATAAAAATTCTAAATGATGGGTACTTTTACTATCCTCATTTTACAGATAACAAAACTGAAGCACAGAGAGTTTAAGCAACTAGCTCAAAGTCACACTGTTAATAAATGTCATCAGAATTCAAATGCAGGAATCCAAATGACATGGTTTGCATTGCATTATACAGCCTCATCAGGTTAGTAATACCACATTATATTAGTGGTAAAATTCTGATCACAAAGTCTAAAACATAACAGATACTTGATAACTGATAGATAGTACCCTTAGCAATAATTTTGGTATCATCTGCGCTAAAGAGGTTTAGAGGACACTAGCTCCTAACAGGAGACGGGCCTTATGTTTTGATGCTGAGCTTGTTAAGAACTTATCAGAGCTGAAGTCAGGCTATCAGCCTGTGCTCAGGAGCTCAGAGATCAAGATTTAGGAAGAAACTGAAGGAGCAAACAGGAAGTCAAATGAGGAATTAAAAAGATAAGAATTACATTGTCAAATCAACATCAGGTACACTGTGAAATAAGGTCTGATACAGTCAAGGTCAGGAAAAACAGAAATCAGGGTGTAAGTGATAAAGAGCAGGTTGAAACCGATGATATCAGAAAGGCAGAATAAAACTAGAGAAAGCAGAACTCTGGGCCGTTAGACCCATGGTCCACTGGGAGAACTTCCTTCCGTACTTTACTCTGGCTCACACATTAGCACTGTGTTCTCAAAAACCTCTATCTTTCCACAGGTCTTGACAACTCCATTTTACAATAGAAGAAACTAATTTGTGTATAATGTCAATAACTTTCTAGAGAACTCACTTATAATCAGTGATAGAATTTATTTGCTGAGAGAAAAAGGTGAAAAACTGGAGGTAACTTAGAGAACTATTTTAGTACTACAAGAAATCATATCTTCTATGTTTTTGCTTACCTATTTTCCTTCCTTATTGAAAGGTAAGCCTTGGGGAAAAAAAATAAAAGGGAAAGAAACCAAGAACAGGATGGATATTATCAGTCTCGTCTCAATCTTTATGATCAATGGCTGGCAGAGACTTTTTTCTCTCATTAGCAATGTCTCAGCTATGCCTGGATGGTTCCAAAGTGAGAAAATGACTTTTATCAAGGCTTTGGGAGAGCCAGGAACATACCGTAAGCTTCCAGGTTTACTTTCAATAAGGAGTTGGAAGTCTAATCCAGAAAAGACTTTATTGAGTACAATCTGATGTTATGTTGGAAGCATAAATATATATGTGATTTTAGTATAAAAATAAAAATAGTTTTGACTTGAATAATGCCATTTTGAATATTGTCAGAAGTCATTTTCCTGGGTGAAGAATTATATGAGGATATATTGGAAACAACAACTGTCTCCTAGTCTCCTTGTAAAAGACGTTTAATTGGTATGTCATAGTTGTACATTTTTGGGGGTACATGTGAGATTTTGATACCTATATACAATGTGTAATGATCAAATCAGGGCAACTGGGATATCCACCACCTCAAACATTTATCTTCTCTTTGGATTGGGAACATTGCAATTGTCTCTTGATTCACTTCTTATAGTCCACGGCTTACAAAGTCTCTGTGAAATTGAGGGGGGGAAAAGATTATTTCTAGGTTAGCTTTGAGGTGGAAGAAGGCATAGAAAGCTCTTCTTTTTAAATTGGGAGCTATTTCTCAGAAATGGCCAAGCAGGGTGTCAAAGATGTTGCTGAAGTAACACGTCAGACTTCTGAGCAACATAGGGATTTTCTGACTAGTGAATCTAATTTTATATTTTCTCTTAACTTCTTCTGGAATAAGTTTCCAATTTAGAGTCACATCTGTAAACTAATAGAAATTATCTACTTATAGACACTAAGAGAAGGAAATTTCCTGGTATGGCAATCTGGTACCTCATTATCTGGTGAAAAATGTCTACATATTCAGGATTATGAATGTCACTAATACGCCTAAAATCAGTATTTATCTGTCATTCATATTCATATTGCTGAAACAAAACAGTTCACACTGTAGCTGCTTATAAATCTGGCAGAAATGGAGGAAAAGAAAAGGGAAGGGAGGAGATAAAGAAAGAAAGAGCTCAGGGATAGATTGAACACAAGAGGGGACTCCATTCATTCAGTCTAACATCTGCTCAGCCTGAAGTGGAACCACCTGTTAGTTTATTAAATTGTAGAATTAATTTATGTGGAAATAAGAGAGGAGGGGAAAAGAAGGCTTTAATTTATACCCCCCCAAAAAAATCCTCTCTATTTATTCCCATCTTTTAAAAAAGCCTTTCATAGCAGTAATTGGTGCCGTGAACACCCAGCCTCACTATATAATTAATTGAAGAAATGAAATGTTTCCCATGACTGCTGTGTAGGCACATTGCCTGTACCATTTTTTGTCAGCCATTTCTCTCATCCTTCTTAAAGAAAAGGCCCCTGTTACCTCCCTTAGCAATTCCACAACAGCAACAAAATGAGCAAGGCTAAAAACCTGTAAAGATTTTAGCAACACCAAGGAAGATCTTACCTTCTAAACAAGCAGCTATTTATCCAAGTTTGTGGAGGATATTTTAATGTCTCCTCCACAGAGCAGATGAGAATAATAGAACTGTCGCTGAGGGATCCTAAGAAACCCCAGCTCTGGGTAATGCAGAAGTCTCCATTAACCTCTCTGCCTCCCTTAATGAAAGACATACTGCTTTGCTTCCTCCAATATTCTCAAATCTCAGGATCTCAAATTTGCTGAATTAAAGTGGTGGATATTATATCTACTGTTGATTTCCTTCTAAGTTTGCCAAGAATGTCAGATGGTCATCAAGGAGTATAAATATAAAAGGAGATTAGGAAAGCTATACAAACTTTTATATGAATAGATATTTCCCACTATCTCTCACATGTCAACATGCCATCTTTTTATAAACTTGTGCACTGGTTATCTAGGTAGATCACAATTACCTGGGGCACCATATATGACAGCCTCTCCCAAGGTTTGATTACCAACCACATTCATCTAAAATTTTCTCTTAAAGGAAGGTGGGGGCAGGGACGATTTCTCTGAGTTATATCTTACTATGTATTCAAACAACTAATGCTGTCTCTTTTCTAAAGATTATTTCTTTCGTGTAGTATAGACCTTACAAGGCAACTTCCTTAAGCAGTTCTTTTTGTATGATTAAGGTTCATAAACTTCCTTGGGTAAAAATGACAAGAGATTTTTTCAAGTCACATCTTTTTTGTATCTTGAAAAGTTATCTAAAGAAATTGAGGCCAACTTTCCATAAAGCTTTTATAAAATGCAGTGGAAAAGCCAGCTTTCCCTGGAGACTTATTCAATTACACAAGCTGCGTGGTCCTACCCTAAGAGAGAGGAGCATTCAAAATTGTGTTTTTCTGATCATGGCAGAGAGTGTAAAGGGAGAAATCTAAGAAATTCAATTATCTCCCTAGGTGTCACTCAGCTTTGGGACTAATATAATTGGCTATAAATAATATGAGCACATATCGGACAGAACCTCTGTGGATTTCATTACAAATACCCTTGCTGCTGAGCTGCTAGTGACTGAGCTTACCACGTGGGTGAGTTGGGGTTGCAACTGCAAAGAGGTTACTTTGCCAACCACTAGTTTTCCTCATTTTCATGGTCTTCTTTACATATTTTAATTAACGTCCCAAATGTAACATTTTAAGTGTGTATTGCCTTTTCAACACACACCAAAATGACCTTTTAAAGTGATTGTTTAAAATCCAAAGCAATGCTTCATTCCCAACTCAGTACTAGAGCATAGAGCATAACTTTTCTTTTTTTATGCTCCTAAAATTGAATGGAATTCTGCAATAGATGCGAGTATGAATCGTTAAGGTAACAGAATTCGAATTCCCAAAGGGTCATGCCAGAGGCCCAGCTGATTTTGTCTGCCTAGGGATTCTCTTGACTACACTCCAGTAAAGACTTCCTAGCTATGAAGTAAGACAAACTGTTTGTGTATGCTTTATTGATTGCACATAGTAGGCAATCAATAAAATTTGTTGATTGCATCCCAATTAAGTCTTTTGAGAACTGAAACATGTTGATAGAATGTTTGAAGAGTGGCACGAAGGATGAGGGTTTTGTAACCATGCCCACACGGATGGGCAAGCCCAGATGTATTTTGAAGTCACCAGAGTTCCAAAGGGCTTTTCAAATGTTTTGAGTTTAACCAAAACCTAAACACACTGTGCCAAGTACTGTTTGCCTTTAAGTTCCAAACCCATGTGAATTTTAAGGGAAATTAAATCCACATGTTTCTGAATCATTTTTACTTAAATCATTAAAATGCTGTTTTGGACAAGCCATTTGACTTCCAAGAAGCTTTTCTTCACAAACTCCTTTACGCCTTTTTGGTGTGGGGTCAAAAACAGGAAGTCATACTTTGACGATGATAAATTAATTGTGACATCAAACACTGAAAATCCAAACCCTAGCACTCTAACAATCCTTCAGCAGTTGACAGATTCATTTTCCTAATTTTATGTCAGGAAAACTTGCATTTTTCTTTGTTTTGCCAGCATATCCTAACAAGCAAAATATCTCAACTACAATCACTATGCCACACAGAATCCAGATCTGGAGTTTTATTGATTTTACAAAAAGAAGCAGCAGCAGCATTTTGCAGCTCTGTTCAATTTGGACAATCTTGCCCAAGGAAAATTAGAAAATATACACAAATTCTTCCTATTTTATCCAAAATCAGCTACCATGAGCAAGGTGTCTTATAAAAGCCATGAAAAACCTGATAGGAGGTTACCTGGGACACTGCAAGGAAAGTAGTCATCATATCATAAGTCTCATCTCATCTGCTTCTTGATTTCATGTTTCACATTAAGCCCACAACCTTTCATTCTTTTTTTTTTTTTGACTGGACAATCATGGCTCACCTCACCCTCAACCTCCTAGCCTCAGGCAATCCTTCTGCTTCGGCCGCCTGAGTAGTTGGGACTATGGGTGTGTGCCACCATGACTAGCTCATTCTTTAAATTTTTTGTAGAGATGACATCTCACTATGTTTCCCTGGTTGGTCTCAAACTCCTAGGCTCAGACAATCCTTCCACCTCAGCCTCCCAAAGTGCTGGGATTACAGGCATGAGCCACGATGCCCGGCACCTTCACTCAAATAGCTTTCATTCAACCCCATCATCTCTAACCTCAAATTTCACAAATTTTTCCCCATTTCTGGAAAAAGGAAAAAAATTGACCTCGTTGCCTCCTCTGCTATCTTCATGCATCTTTCCTTCCGTCCACTTCTAAACATCTAAAACATCATCTCGCTAATCATCTCTTCTCGCCACACTGTCCCCTTAACTTCTTGCTGATAGTGTTCAAACTTACATTTTTAGCATACATCTTGCACACTTATGGAACCATCCCACTGGGATATCTTGCTACCACTTGAAACACCATTAAATGAAAATTTATACAAAATTCACTTCCTGCTGATAAAATCCCCATTTCTATGAGTGTTACTGTGTTTGAAGCTACTTTGTCACATATCTGGTCAGTAACCATTTTTTTGGCAATTTCACATAATAATGAAATAACAATTTCATCTTAATCACTCAGCCCTTCACCACTTCATAATCATGCCATCTAAATGATCGATTTGTCTCTAGTTTCCCCTGATTCCAGGTTATATTTGCCTAGCAGATTAATTTTTCTGAAACACTCTTTCTAATTTAACTTCCCTACATTGAGAATGTAACTAGCTCCCAACTGCCAACAGGACAAAGTTGAAATGCCTTAACTTTACACACTTAATGTGGTTAAACACTCTGTACAATTTGGTTTTAACATAAATTTTTATGAATTCTCTCTTCTGGGTCAGCTCATCAACTCAATGTTACCTGATCCTAATATGTTCCTCTTCCATCTTCTGCGGTCCCTTTCATCTCACTCCCTAAATCCTCCCTATCCAGTAAGAACCAACACTCATTCATCCTCATCCATGGGGTATTCCTAGTCAAAAGTTCTCCCCTCCTTTCTACTCATAGTTCTCTTTGCTCTATTATGGTAACTTACCTTGACATAATTTTTGTAGAGTTCTGAATTTGTTAATTTCATATAGTTATGATTTGTATCCATAACTACGCTTTAAACTCCTTTAAGTCAGAGACTATTTTTGCTCACATGTTTCAATAGCCATGTGATTGAGTGGCTGAACTATTGATAACAAAAAAATTAGGCATCATCTTTAAAATTAAATAGCTACTAATTTCAAGTCTTTTAAATATTCCTAGATACTTTAGTGCTTGCCTTATAAACACCTCAGCACTACAAACTTTTAACATATTTCAGTGTCACGGCATAATATTCTGATGAGAAGAAAAAGAACAGGAGTTTGTTCTAGGTTCTGTGCTTTTACACATATCTCATTTAGTCTTCACAATAATCCTGTAATGTGGGTATTATCCATTTTACCAATGAAGAAAAAACATGGCTCACAGAGGGTATAGAGCCTACTCAAAGTCACAGAATCTGTTCATGGAGTGGGTAGGTTGAAAGTTCAGCATTAGTGGGATCCAAAGCCACAGATTTTAAGCTTTACACAGTCCTTGTCATGCAACTACATCTGTTTGGAGTATACATCAGGCATGGCTCACCAAAAACTAAATGTTTCACTTCTAATTCTATTCGATAATAACCTCTTGCCTAGAAATACACACACACACACACACACACACACACACACACACACACACACACACACAAAATCATAAATTTTATACAATAATTTCAAATTAAGCTTTGTTTTAGAAATCCTAAAAGCCCAAAATTTTATAGAGTCTTAAAACTAGGCAAAAAAATTACTGATCTGAATAAAAATATAACACTAGTTTGAAATCATTGGAGGGAGAGTAAATTATAAGTGGTATAATGAAAGATGTCCTCGATGAAGGATCTGGAGAGATATAATTTCACATCATGGGATTTACACAGATCACTCACTTGGACAAGGCAGATGGTCTCTGTGGGCCTCTCTTTCCTCATCTGTTGAACGAACTAGGTGATCCCTTTCAGATTTAAAATTCTGTGATGCAACCAGCATTCACAATTTTGAAGTGATGAGGGATAGCTAACATTTGCTGGCACTATTCCAAACCCTCAATAACACTCTACCTAAAATTCAAGCCCTGCATTGAATTCCCATTACCAGTAAAAAAATGGTGCTCAATCATGGTTCATACACAGGAACTCCAGGTCACATCATTCATGTATTTATGGGACTCCTATAAGCAATACACTCCTTGAAAAAGGAGACTGTTATTTAATTCTATATCTTCAATTCCTGATGCACAGTACAAGCTTTGTACACTGACTGAATAAATAAGTAAGATTTGGGGATCTATAGATAATACAGGTAACCATCTGGGGATCTATAGCTAATACAGGTAACTACAATAACCTGTGCTAGTTCAGGAAAGGAAGAATGGCAATGAATAATGCCAAAAGACAATCTTTTTCTAGAAGAATGGTAGTTGTAAAATTGATACAAAACATGCCCCTCCTGGTGCCCCTTCGTATCTAATAGTTCTCAAACGTGGGCTACATGGGATTAGAAATATGGGCAAGTGCTTCACATCCAATCAGGATTTCCAGAAGTGTATATGTAGCATCTACTACCAATGTAGCACCCACTACCAATGTAGTACCCCTCTTTGACAAATCAGCAGGTTGAGGAGCAATAGTTGCCTCAATTTAGATCTATTTTTCTTCCAAAATATTTTAAATCAAATATTCATGCACTACACTTATCAAAAATATGAAATTGATTGATGCTACAATAGACATAAAAGAATATATACTATATTTAAGAGACTCAACTGTAAGCTATTAGTAGTAGTATAAAGGTCATTAAGAAATAATTATTTAGAAGTAATTTCTACATGGCAATTAAATATACTTTAGAAAAATATAGTGGAAGATATGATACCATGATCAATAGCAAGCAGTCGTATGCCATAGAGTAGCCCTGGCATAAAATGTCCAAGCAATGAATAAGAACTATATGGGGAAAATTGTAAGATTTTATTAAAGGACATAAAATAATATTTTATTTATTGGAGAAGCATACTCAGTATGCCCCAGTATTTTATTTTATTTATTTCATTTTTATTTTTATTTTTGAGTTGGAGTCTC
The DNA here is from genome assembly GCF_000164805.1 of Carlito syrichta. NCBI lineage: Eukaryota > Metazoa > Chordata > Mammalia > Primates > Tarsiidae > Carlito > Carlito syrichta. The sequence continues at coordinate 1,276,821 of NW_007253822.1, read as the reverse complement.
ACTCTGTCATCCAGACTGGAGTGCAGTGGCCGCTCCCGGCCACCGCAGCCTAGACCTGCTGGGCTCTGGCGATCCTTCCGCCTCAGCCTTCCAAGTAGCTGGAACTACAGGTGTGCGCTACTATGCCTGGCTAATTTTTTGATTTATTGTAGAGATGAGGTCTCTCCAAGTTGCCCAGGTGGGTCTCGAACCCGCGGGACCAGGCATTCCACTCACCTCAGCCTCCCAAAGCGTGGGATTACAGGCTGAGCCACCGAGCCCGGCTATGCCTCAGTATTTTAAAAGTGTAAATCCTTTCCTCAAATAAATCTATACATTTAATGCAATCTCAATCAAAATCCAAACAGTAAAATTTTATGAAACTTAACAAGCTGATTCTACATTTATATAAGGGAGAAAATACTAAGAATGTTTGAAAAAAACAATATAGATAGTACTTGCCCTACCAGTTATCAAAATATATTTAGGATCTCTGGTAATTAAAACGGTATTATATTGGTGCAGAAATAGACTAAAAGTTTAGTGGGATAGAATAAAGAATTTTAAAACAGATCCTTGTATCCATAAGAATGTGTTTTATTATAAACAGGGCATGACAAATGCAAATGGGAGTGTGGAGATCAAGGTACTTACTACTTAATAATTACGACTTAAGAATTAAGGTCATAACAGAAGAGCTTTTAAATCTTGAGGCAGAAAAGACCTGCCTAAGTAAGAAACAAATTTACAAACCACACAAAAAAAATCATTAGTTTTGAGTACCTCAACGTTTTAAATTTCTATACAAAGAAAAATACCATTAACAGAATGAAAAAATAATCAACATTCATCAAAAGATACCGTTAAGCCAGAGGCAAGCCACAAAGTCAAAGAAAATATTTGCAGCATAGATAAGTGACAAAAAACTCATATCCAGACTATTTAAGTAATCCCTACAGATCAATTTTTTAAAGTAGATAATCTAATAGAAAAAAAATAGTCAAGAAATTTAGACCATGTGCCTCATGTGAGACATTTCACATGAGTAAATATCCAAATAATCAATAAACATATAAGAGTGTTCAATCTCAGTCATCAGGGAAACGCAAGGTAAAACCTCAGTAAAATCACTACCTACCCACCAGGATACAAGAATGAAAAAGACTGACAATACTATGTATTGGTGAGGAATGATATAGAGCCAGTGAAACCCTCAAACACTCCTGGTGGAAATGTAAATTAGTACAATCTCTTTGACAAACCCTTATCTACTAAAATCAAACATACATACTCTCCCTGGTGCATTCCCAATAAAAATGCAGTTCACTATAAACTATGTATAAGCATAGGATTTGTCATATTATCTTAAAAGTGGAAATAATCCAAAAGTCCATAACAATAGATAAATTGTTGCATATTCATACAATAGAATACCGTATAGCAATAAGAATTTTTAATTCTTATTTATTTAATTCTTATTTTCAGTCATTCATTTTTGGTGTGCAAGTTCATCTACTCATGTTTGCTTTGGTAATTGGCCCCAAACCATACTCTGGCACTCAGCCTCAAGTTTGTGAGTAGAGGCAATGGATGGAGGAGAGAATGATGAATGTCAGTGGGTTCCATTCTCAGGTGAAAATGTTATAATAGCCTCATCTGATCATGGAGGTGGGGAATTCATGGCTCGGCACAATCCAAAGTCTTCTGAAATCTCTTGTACATCCCTATTCCAGTTCTCTTTGGTGTTTTTATTGATTGATTACTTAATTTTCACATAAAACACCCACTAAAGCTATGGATTCACTTGATATTATAATTTTGGCAGCTCATAGGCCTCAAACCTTCATTTGATATTGAGCTATATCAGTTCAGAAATTAACATCTTTTAGGCTAATCCTATTAAGTCTTTCAGCTTCAGGCCAATGCCTTGAGTCAAAACTTTAGAGACTTGAGTTTGTTATTCCTTCTCTTTAAGCTATCCAGGACACTGGAGCACCTATCCTACTGGCAGTTTTGACTTACTCAAGTCTCTTCATACTACCTTGTGGCAATAGCAAAATGGTTTTCCACAGTCTTATCATCAATCGACACTTCATTCCAGTGTACCACAAGCAATCATTTAAATAATTTTACATAATCCACAATTGTTTCACTACTCCTTTCCAGATACTGCCAAATTCAAACCTTTGGATACCAATATAATTTTCATTGCCTTCATGACCATTCAGCTACATAACCAATTCCAGATCTTCCTCATCTCCTTGAGGATCTTTTGACTATGATCCACTCTCCTGTTAATTACTATAACTTCTGGAGTTTTTTGCTGCAATCAACAGAAACCATCTCTTGCTAACTTAAGCAAAAAGAATGTTTTGGAAGGCCATGGGGTAGCTCACCATATTGATGGAAAGCTTGGAGCTTGAGCAAAAAACAAATGAAAGCTAGACAATCAGAAATAATGTGGTGAGGACACAGCCACTGGCACTAGCAGAGATGCTATGGAATATTAATCAACTGTCTCTGTGGTTTGCATCATTTCCTCAAGCTTCAGTGACTTAGGCAAGATCAACAAATTGGCCAGGCCAGGATTCTAGGATGTTTTGATAACAATAACAGCAAAAAGGCAACTGTCTATTAAATAACTCAATAGAAAAATGAAATACTTGAATGGTTGCTTTACAAGAAGATTAAAAAATGGCCCATAAACATATTAAAATATTTTACCTCACTGTAACATGCGATTTATAAGCATAATAAAACATAATTTCTCATTAAAAAATGGCAGAAAAATTAGAGGATTAATAACAGTCCATGTGAATATGGAAGAAAACAGGCACATTCCATAATGTGCACATTCCATGGTAGTGTAGATTCACAGTCTTTTTGAGGGGCAATTTTTCATTATCTCTCAAAGTCTACAATGTATATATCTTTTGCCCTAGAGATTTGACTTCTAGAAATACAACCTAAAGAAATGTTCACATGTGTTCACAAAGATAGATGTACACAGATGTTCATTGCAGCATTGACTGTAATTGTACAATTGGAAACAACCTAAATGCCCCGAAGTAAGAAGCAGGTTAAATAAATTATGATACATTCCTACACTGGAAGTCTACAAAGTCATTATAAAGAAACAGATGGATTTAAATATACTGCTTGGAAACCTCTCTTAGGTATACTCTTAAAGAAAAGAGACAAGTTGCAGAATAAAACTTATAATCCCATTATATGTAAAATAAAAAATAAAATGTATGCATTTAAGTATACAAAAATAAAAAGAAGGGTATAAAAAAATGCACACCAGACTCTTAACAGTGGCTACAGCGAGAGGTGTAAGATTTGGGGGCAAGGGCCTTTTTGTCCTATAAACTCACACATTGTGTGAATTTTTACAACAAAAATGTATCCATCTTTCCTGTCTATATTAAGAAATGTAGAATGCGAGAGACTAGTAGAGGAACCTGGGGGCTGGGTTGAAGTGGCAGAGGCTCAAACCTGGAAATATAGTCTCTCCCTGGAAATACATAGATTAAAAAGAACATAGATTTCACAATCAGTCACGACCTGAGTTTAAATCTCTGCTCCACTACTTCTCAGTTGTGTGTTAGCAGGAAAATTACTTAACCTCTCTGAGCTTCAACTTCTCCCATCTGTTTATAAAATGAGAATAATAACAGTATCTTTCACAGAGCAGTTGTGAGGATTAAACAAAATAATTAAAATGCTCAGCACTGTGTCTAACGCATTGTAAGAGAGTAATGAATGATGGTTTTCTCTCTCTCTCTCTCTCTCACTCATTCTTTCTCTGTCCACCCCCACTCTCCACCACCAACCTCTCATTAAATAAAGTATAAAGCATCACCCTTTCTTTTGGCAACATCTTTAACTTAAGGAATTCCACTATATAAGAAATTGTTTATATAGCAGGGTTTTATTGTTGTTGCTATGTTCTTAGTTTTCAATTCATCCTAAGGCAGGATAGTATTAATAATCCCACTTTCTCAGATGAAGGAATTAAGTCCCCAAGAGGCCAAATGCCTGGCATTGGCCATAAACCCCACTGCTGAAGAGTGGACTCACCACTCCTGCACCAGCTCTCAGTACCCCAAGCCCATCCTTTTTCTAAACAGACCTTAATAGGGCTGCTTCAGAACATTAGCAGAAGACTTTTGATGGAGGAAAAACCTAAGCAATTTGTATGAAATATTTTTTTTTTGCACAGAAAAATCACTCATTGCTTTGGATTTTATGCTTAAAAGACTCTTGTTTAAAAAAGAAAAAAAAATCAAAAATCTGATCAATAGCAGAGAAGTTGTTATACCATTCCCCTTCACCAGAGAAATTTACAACCAAATAGGGCTTTGGAGCCAAGATTCTCACAGCCATGGAGATGATGTGGCCAGAGAAGGGGGGTAAAGAAAGACGTGGGCGGCGATAACATCCTTGGGATATCTCTAAGCTCCATTACACCATCCAAAAGAAATATAATAGGATTTGAGGCCCAATTATTACTTCCTCCATCTAACCCCCTTCATTTAACATATCATTAGTATTTTTAGACGAGTCCCTCGGGGCCCTCACACTTTCGTAGGTGAGTCAGACAGCAAGCTCAGTGGCAGCTATCCAAGGAAACTGATCCCCCTTTTAATGCTCCCTTCTGGTTACCTGCTATAATGCGATTATCATGTACTGAAGCAATTTTCGGGAAAATGACTTGACAAGAAGAACTCTGTCATTTTGTAAACAAGAACAAACGTTGTAATTGGATCTTAATTACACAATGTTCTGAGAGGTTATTTTTATTTCTTTGTTTGTTAATGCAATTATTTAGCTTCCCTATTTTAGCCTTGACCTTGCAGGAAGAGGGTATTTTCCAGTCAGCATAATGCTTTATCTTTGAAAGCTGCAATCAATAAGGATAATTAATGATGCCGGCTGCAATGATAGCCTCAGCAATCATTATCCCACATTAATCCCTGCAGTCAGGCTGGGGTCAAGGCCATCTAAATCATTCACCCAGGGGTGGAGAAATTCAAATAATTTACCAATTTAAATCCTTGCAAACAAATCCCACTTTATTTTCAAAGCAGTTTGAATGCTGGTTGGGTTTGTTTTGTGTATTTTCACTGGGTGCTTTTACATTTTTTTTTAATGACAGACTATAGACTTTATATTAGCATTGCAGTTTTGCTATGTTTGTGTTTTGATAAATTAATGTAAAAACATGCAGCACATGAAATGCAGCTGAGCCTGGAGGTACATGGCACATTTAGCATTTCACACATTGTCCCCGGTTGTAAAAGAGGAGGGGAGGACAAAGAGAGAAGGGAGAAAGAGGGGAGGAGGACAGAGAAAGGAATGGGGAGAGGAATCGGAGCCGGTAACTTGGGCTGGCAGAGACCTGGGGAAAAGGTTGAAAAATTCAGGCTGGAAAATCTTTGAGGTGGAACTGTAGGCTTACTCAGCACTGTGGGGAGAGAGGACTGTCGGATATGAAACTTGCAAAACAGCCTCTGTTTTCACCCTCATTTTTGCCTCCCCCCCGCCCCCTCCCACCTTTTCCTAATGGGTAAGTCAAATGACTTGATGTATGCTTCTAATTGTCTGCTATAGATCACACCCTGTTATGAAGAATTCCACTGCGCTCCCAAATATTTTTCAATGATTTCATTTTAATTAGTGTTCTGCTATAAATCATGTGCCCAGTCTGCATACGCTGAAGACGATGGCAAATTGATGCCTGGTCTGTGTGTGTGTGTGCCTGTGTTTGTGTGTGTATGTGTGTGTCTCTCTCTTTCCAGAACTCAATTAGCAAATGAAGGGAAGCTTGAATCCAGTGGGTCTCGATCAATATTTGTTGAATTTGTTGATATGATACAGCCCGGTTTACCTCAGTTCCCTTTTATCAAGTCATATAGCATGTGGGAAAAAATTATAGCAGCCAAAATGAACTTTCCTGGCACAGTAATTAGAGATTGGGATGTTTATGGGGGTTCAGAGCTGGAGGACAAGGAAGAGATAGCTGCTGGAAGCAGAGCAAAAGATCTGGAAAGCACTCCGCTAGAGTCCCTCTCTTCCCTCACCCGTGGGAAGTTCTCTGAAAAGACTGTGTTGAAAGCTGCCGAGAATTTATCACCCGTTGCTTTTTCATTATGAACAGTGACTGCTAAAGAGAAAGCACTTAACATGTCTGAACACAGTTATTATATTCATGATAAGGAATTCTTTCTAATGAGATTTTATCGCTATTTCACCATCTTCCAAATGTAGATCCTTGTTTCATCCTGGTAAAAGAAAACAGAAGATATTTTTAGGGCCTTGGGATAGATCTGAGTGGAGGGGAAAAAGTGAGTAAAACTGAATAAAGAAGGGGAAAATGAACCGTGTATTTGAACATGGAAAAACAATATCATTATAGATTGGCCTATGAAATAGCACGTTCCCTTCTAGCTCTCCAGCTGTCTAATTGCCTGCCATCTGCCTTTCTGGGCTTGTGATTTTTGATAAAGAGCCCGGTGTTCTCAGATGCCATCTTCTTCCATCTTCTCTCCACCATCTCTGGCTTCTCACCTTACATTTCTTCAGTATGCATTTTTTTGTTGTTGTTGAGCACCTATAAGCAGGGCTGGTTATGTAATTTGTGGGCTGAGTACCAAATAAAAATTTGGGGCCTCACCCAGGGCAGTGAAGTCAATCTGCCCTTCCCATAGGTCAGCCACCCCAGAGCACATGGATAGCTACTCCCTCCCACTAAGGGACTGCAATCTTGGCACTGAATGTACAGGCACCTGGATCTAGTACAGAGTGAGAGGCCCCCACTGAGTCACCCGCCCAGCACTCCATGGAGTTGCCAACCTGGGAAAGAGATGGCCATTGTCTTGCCCCACCTGAGACCCTATAGGGGCACACACCCAACTCCAAGCTTTCACCATTCATCTCCAGGCCCTGCCGGGGGTTCATAGTGACAGTAGAATGTGAGTGTCTGCCTACCTCAGCAGTATGACATGGTTAGCAGCTCTGGAGAGGGCAGCAGCAGTCTTGGGACAGGCAGGGAAGCAGAAGCTAGATGGGACCAGGGAACCAGAGGCCAGGGAGCAGGCAAGAGTCCTTCCTGGAGAGGTAGGGAGGCAGTGTGCACCCAGGCACTAAGTGTAGTCCCCATGGAACTTCACGTGCACTAACTCAAAGGCTAATGCAAATTCAAAGGTAAAATTACTAGGAATTTCAAGAAGCAATCGTAGAGCATTAAACTCTAAGCATGAGACCTGCCTGAGCATGGGGCCTTCATCAACAGTATTGGTCGCTTGCTCATGTAGCCAGCCTTCCAATCATATGCCAGGGGAAAACCCAAGGAAGAAGACTCAAATGTCTGTCCTCTGGAAGTTTATTACCTAGTAGAGGGACACAGGCAGGTAAAGAAAAAAATAGCCACATCACAATGAGAGTGTGATTCATTGAGCACCTATCTACTGTGTGTGTGTCCAGGGACATTGTGCTGGGCACCCTACACAGATCGATATCATAGTTACAATGACCTCATGAGGTAGCATTATTATTATTCCTATTTTTTAAATAACAAAACGAAGATTTAAGAAGTTAAGTAACTTCCTCAAAGTCATATAACCAAAAGAGGCAGAATCAGGATTTGAATGCAAAATAGATGCTCCTAAGCCTGGTGCCCTGAGGCTTCCCTTGTCAGAAAGATTTGTGCAAAGTACTCTACAGAGAGCCCAGAGGTCACTAGCACTGCCCTGCAGGCATTAAGAAAGGCACTACAAAAGTGATGAATTTGAGCTAGGTTTTGAAAAATGAGCTGGGATGGACCCATCAGAGATGGAGAAATGCTGTGCGTATAGTCATGGAAGAGCCTGGAAAATTCAGAAAATTCATACGGATGAAGCAAGGGATACATGGCTGGGAACATAGGGAAATAAACCTGGGGGGTAGGATTTGCAAGAAGTGTCTCTATTGGGCTCTATTCTGTAGGTAGTGGGGACCCAACAGTGACGTTAAGCTGAGTGGTAACATGATCAGATTGCAAATCCCTTAAGAAGTCAGGCCAAATTTATGTGGAACACAAACAAGAAAGCAACACCAAAATGACTATCTTTTTAAAAAAACATTCTCAACTTATGCCAAGGATTTTGCACAGGCCTTTCAACAGTAAAGTTATTCTTCCAGAACAGCTGCCAATTCAGAGCAGAAGAGGACGAAAAATGAGTGAAGACATACTCGTCAATGGGAAAGACCCCTAAGACGAAGAAAACCTCAGGTCCATTCCCATGACAACTAAAGAGTGGGGTCTTGAAATAAGGCCTCCTTCAGTAGCTATTGAACGGATGTGTTGTCACTGTCCAGTGTTTGAAATGAACCAGTACAACAAAGGCAACTATGGAATCCCAGAGAGTTATTTCATTTACAACCAGTCAGTGACACCCCAAACTGGATTGGGGTCAGGTGCTGTTCAATTTAATGATGACTCTGCCTCTAATAAGCTTTGTAATCTTGGGCCTGATTAGTGATTTATCTCAAAGCATTTTCCTAGGAGACAGGTGGATGAGACAAGGTGAACATGTGCTTTGGAATCAGACAGGTCTGAGGTCTGAGTTCCAAGTCCTGCTCTGTCACTGGCCAGCCCTACATTGAGCAAGTTACTTACACTCCATTGAGGCTTGGTCTCCCAGTCTATAATGGGGATAAAAATGTTAATCATAAAAGCATATTAGAAGTATGAAATAATGCAAAAAATAATGTACCTAAGCAGAGTACTAAGTTTGGGAACAACTATTTTACATTCAAATCCTGACTCTTCTTTTTTTAGTTATATGACCTTGAGGAAGTTATTTAACTACTTAGAAAAGAAATATGTGACTGGACTCTCTGTTCCTTTACCTTTGCTAGTCATTCTTCTCATCTGTGGTTGGAGGGAGCACCAGAGGAGTTCCAAGCAGCCTCCCTAGCTCCACCATTCTTTGACTCTAAAACCTTCCTCAGTTTCCCTCTTTGTCTGAACACATTTTACATGTCATGCACTATATGCTGTGTCCTGGAGATAGAATGGTGAGCACTGTCTCTGCCCTTGAGGAGTGATTATTCTGGCAAGGAAGAACTTTTAGTGCAATTATCTGTGAGCAAGGAGAGTGAATAACTCAACAGTGGTCCTTTTTTTTGAGTTGGAGTCTTACTCTGTCGCCCAGACTGGAGTGCAGTGGCCGCTCCCGGCCACCGCAGCCTCGACCTGCTGGGCTCCGGCGATCCTTCCGCCTCAGCCTTCCAAGTAGCCGGAATTACAGGCATACGCTACCTTCTATGAGAAATGCTGGTGAGGGATCTGCATCTCAAAATATGGCCTCTAACACCTGAAAAGTGTCTGTTTGGGAGTCAGTCTTTTGAAGTTTGAATTATTGAATGGGAGAAAAACACCTTAAGCTATTCTTGGCTAAGCTTTACAGAGATTAGTTGACTGTGAGGTGAGAGCTGGAAGGGAATAAGGATAGGACAGAGGCCTAGAGTGAAGGCAGGGGTGGGAAGGCATCAGAGAGAAGAGGAAGTTAATCTCAGAGCAGAGTGCACATGTGTGGTGTTTGTGCTAAACTCATCTAAGCACCAGCCTCTGTGGGTCAAGTTCTAGAATCCAAACACTGTGCATTCCTATTGCTAAACAAACTCCATAACCTAAGTATTTTAGTCTCCAGCTTTATCTAGGCTTTTATTGAATCCATTAAGTCCCAAATAAAAATGAGAGTCTAAGCACATAGTTAATTTTCTTCACTCTTTTATTTTTTAAAAAATGCTTAATTAGTCTAAAGACTTTGAATTTGTTTTTTTTCTTCACAATTTTACTCTCTCCTCATACTTAGATTCAGCAGTTTGGAATGTGAGAATGGTTGTGGCGAAAACTGGGAACTTTTGGTATTTTCTTGTCTTCAGAAGTTCAAAGCAGATGCTCAGAAATGGGTCTCCTGTATCAAAAAGAATGAACAGTGATAACCAAATTAAATTAGTCCAGAAGCTACATCCAGACCCACACGTCCATTCCTCTGCAATGTTTGCTATTTGAGGGATACAATGTCTTGACATTTCGCTGTGAGAAATAAAGAGACCCCCCCCACACACTGTTCAGTCCTAAATAGGAGATCTGGGATTTTGCCAACCTCTCAATCACTTCCCGATGGCTCTCAATGCTGAATTGGCATTTCTTTGGCCTTGTGAAGGAATCAGAGGGTGGACTGGCTGCTTTCCAAAAGAGATGCAGAGCAGAAGCAGGGGAGGGAAAAATACTCTCCTTAGCACCAAATTTTTAAGAAGATAGTGAATTTTGCCTCTAAGACGTGATAGGCTTCTCCTAATCCTGTCAGAAGCATGGTCTGGTCTGTAAGTGGCAGCTGTGACCCTAATATTACACACATGGTCACGAAACTCGAGCAATTTCATCCACACACCAGAGAGAGAGAGGGAAACAGTTTATGGTGAAGACCACACCAATTGCCATTCCACACAGTGCACATGGATCCAACGACTGATGGATGAAGTCTTAGATCTGCTGTTCTGCAGCTGCCCCAGGTCTTGTGAGCATTTTCATTGTGATCTCCTGTTGAATGGATCTCTAGTGATTAAAGTTCTGTTTTGTTTTGCTTATTATTATGTCTTCTAAATGTGAACCAATCTCAGTTCTTCAGCTGATGTATAATCACAGGAAAAGTACCTAAGAGACTTTTGTAGGCAAATTCGACCATACTCAATCCTTGCCTTTTCAGCTGCCTTTGAAACATAAATCCTCCATGAGTAGTGCCTCCATTATTTTTCTTCCAAACTCAAGTTCTGGGCAGCCACTGTGCACCAAGGAGCAGAAAGTGCCTTCAATTTTTAAAATATTCTGGTTAGAAAGAAACTTAGAGGGCATGTAGTCTAGTCTTTACCTCTTAGCTTCACAGGGGAAGACACCAGCATCAAGGAAGTGCCTTGCCCAAGGTCCCACTTGTAGAACAGAGATAGAATTTTGGCCTCTGGTGCTTATGCTGCATTTGAGAGAAGGAAGCACTTTGCATTTCATTTGTATGAGGTCATTCTTCTACTCTGCCTGTGGTGTCTGTAGTAGATTACCAACAATTATCAAATTTGGAGTGATCATCATCAATTGAGAACAACAAATAGAAAATCAATCAAGCTATTATTGAAATTGCCGTGTGATACGCTCTTCCCCTGCTAATGATGGGTCTCTGAAAATGCAGTGCTATACTTTAGAGTACACTCAAAATCAATCAATCAATATGTATTGAAGATCTATTATATCTTTTACTGTATACAAAATATGATGTTGGCTGATATGATGAAAACATAATATTAAACAAAGTTTCTGGTTTTTTAGGGCAGAAATTGAATAAAATACATATACATGTATGTTTTGAATGTATATATATGACATGGCAATGAACAATAAAAGCTATCTATAATAAGTGCTATAGGAGATCAAGATGTCATTGTAGATTGTGAGGAGATTTTTTTTTGGAGGAGGAAGAACTTGAGATCTATTGGATAGGATGGGATGGGATGGAATAGGATGGCATAAAATAGGATAGGATAGGGTAGAGTAGAGCAGGGTAGGGCAGGGTAGGGAAGGGTAGGGTGGGTGTCGAGTAGGATAAGGTAGAATAAATAGGGTAGTAAGAGAAGAGAGAATGGCATGAACAAAGGTGAGGAAGTGAGAATGGATTTGGCGGGTTCTAGACTAGTGTACTATATGTCTAAAGTGAAGGTTCTTGCAAGAGATAATACAATAATGAGAATTTAAAATACCTGATGAAGGAGTTGAGATATACCCTATAAATAATGACAGTTCATTTATGGTTTGTCTAACTAGGTAAATGAATTGTTACAACTCTTTTTTTTTTTTATCAATATTTTTTATTTTGATATTGTGGGGTACAGTTAAGGGTTAGGTATACAAATATGCTTCATTCCGGCCCCCTTGGTGATAACAGGTGTCTCCCCGTCCCCAGACAGATGTTTACTACCATTAGTCCCATCCTCCCCCATAGTTTCCACTGTCAGTCATTTTCTTATGGTAGTGCATTGGATGATCAAGGTCCACTATATGAGTGAGAATATGTGATACTCAGATCTTTGTTTCTGTGAGAGGTCACTCAGTATTATAGACTCTAGCTCCACCCAAGTTGCTGCAAAATTCATGGTTTTGTTCTTTTTTATGGCTGCATAGTATTCCATCATATATATGTACCACAAATTTTTTAATCCAGTTCTCTTTTGATGGGCAGCGTGGTTGGTTCCAGGTTCTTGCTATTGTGAACAATGCTGTGATAAACATTCGTGTGCAGGTATCTTTTTTATAGAGTGATTTGAGTTCTTCAGGGTATATTCCCAGCAGGGGGATTGGAGGGTCATATAGGAGGTTGATGTTTAGAGTTTTTAGGAATTGCCACACTGCTTTCCACAGAGGTTGCACTAGTTTACACTACCACCAACAGTGTAGGAGTGTTCCCTTTTCACCACATCCTCTCCAACAACTATTATTTTCTGGGTTATTGATAATTGCCATTCTGACTGGAGTTAGGTGGTATCTCAGTGTGGTTTTGATTTGGATCTCCCTGATGATTAGTGAGGTTGAGCATTTCTTCATGTGTCTGTTGGCTGCTCGGATGTCTTCCTTTGTGAAGTGTCTGTTCATATCTTTTGCCCATTTTATAATGGGGTTGTTTGTTTTTATCTTTTCAGCACATTTGAGTTCCTTGTAGATCCAAGATGTTAAGCCTTTGTCAGACCTGGAGTTGGCAAATACTTTTTCCCAGTCTATAGGCTGTCAACCTGCTCTCTTGATGGTTTCTTTGGTTTTGCAGAAGCTTGTCAGTTTAATGAATTCCCACTTGCCTATCTTATCCTTTATGGCCTGTGGGTTTCGAGTTTTGTTCAGGAATTGGATACCAGTTCCAATTTCCATGAGGGTGTGTCCTGCATTTTCTAAGGTTCTTATGGTTTGAGGTTTTACATTTAGGTCTCTGATCCATTTGGAGTTAATTTTTGTGTATGAGGATAGATAGGGGTCCTGTTTCAATCTTTTGCATGTGGTCAGCCAGTTTTCCCAGCACCATTTACTGAATAGGTTCTCCTCTCCCCAGTGATAGGTGGTGGAGGCTTTGTCAATGATGAGTTGGTTGAGAAATTGAGGTTTTGCTTCTGGGATCTCAATTCTATTCCATTGATCTATATGCCTGTTCCTATACCAATACCAAGCTGTTTTGATGGCTTTTACTACTTTGAGGTATGTTCCCTGTATGCCTAGATGTTCGAGGGTTTTTACCAAGAAGGGATGCTGGATTTTATCAAAAGCTTTTTCTGCATCTAATGATATAATCATGTGTTTTTTGCTTTGACGTCTGCTGATGTATTTAATTACATTTATTGTTTTACGAGTGTTGAACCAGGCTTGCATCCCAGGGATGAAGCCTACTTGGTCATAATGGGTGATTTTTGAGATGTGTTGTTGAATCCGGTTTGCTAGGATCTTGTTGAGAATTTTAGCGTCTATGTTCATCAAAGATATTGGCCTGTAGTTCTCTTTTTTTGTTGGATCTTTACCTGGCTTCAGTATCAATGTGATGTTAGCTTCATAAAATGATTTGGGGAGGGTTCCATCCTTCTCAATTGCCTGAAATAGCTTCATTAGGATTGGAATCAGTTCCTCTTTAAATGTCTTGAAGAATTCTGCTGGAAAGCCGAATTCTTTTTTTTTGTAGGTAGTTTTCTTATTACATAGTTAATTTCCTTGATTGTTATTGGTCTATTTAGAGTCTCAATTTCTTCTTGTTTCAATCTAGCTAGGTTGTGTGATGACAGAAAGTCCTCCATTTCCTTGAGGTTTTCAAGTTTGTTTCCATACAAGTGTATATAGTAGTCTCTGATGATCTTTTGTATTTCTTCAGGGTCAGATGTGACTTTATCTTTTGTGTTTCTGATTGTGCTTATTTGGGTTTTTTCTTTCTTTCTCTTGGTCAGTCTAGCTAGGGGACCATTGATCTTGTTTATCCTTTCGAAGAATCAGCTTTTTGTTTCACTGATTTTTTGTATTATCTTTTTGTCTTCTATGTCCTGGATTTGGACTTTTATTTTGGTGATCTGGATTCTTCTGCTGAAATTAGGGTTTCTGTGGTCTTGTTTTTCCAGCTTCCTTAGGTGGCTTGTTAGGCTGTTAATTTGTGCTCCTTCCATTTTCTTTATGTGTGTTTGTAGGATATAAATTCCCCTCTTACTACAGCTTTTAAGGTGTCCCAGAGATTTTGGTAAGATGTTTCTTCATTCTCATTTGTTTCCAGGTATCTTTTGATCTCTGTTTTGATTTCATCATTGACCCAGGAGTTGTTTAGCATCATGCTGTTTAGTGACCATGTCTTTGTGGGTTTTGGGGGGACCTTGTTGGTGTTAATGTTTATTTTTATTCCACTGTGGTCTGAGAAGGTGCATGTTAGAATTTCGGTCCTTTTAAATTTGCTTTTGCTTGATTTATGGCCAATTATGTGGTCAATCTTGGAATATGTTCCATGTGGTGATGAGTAGAATGTGTATTCTCTGGTCTTTGGATGGAGTGTTCTTTAGGTATCAATTAAGTCCATTTGGTTCAGAGTCACATTGAGGTTCTGGATCTCATTGCTGATTTTTTGTCCTGATGACCTATCTAGGGTTGTGAGTGGGGTATTAAAATCCCCAGTTATGATGGTGTTATAGTCAATATCTTTCCTTAGTTTTCCTAGGAGTTGCTTTATAAAAGTTGGTGCACCTATGTTAGGTGCATATATGTTTAGGATAGATATTTCTTGTTGATGGAGTGAACCTTTTATCATTATGTAGTGGCCCTCTGTATCTTTTTAAATTTTTGATAACTTAAATGGTATTTTGTCTCAAATTGGGATTGCAACTCCTCCTTTCTTTTGTGTTCCATTCGCTGGAAAATTTGTTTCCCATCCTTTTACTTTGAGTCTGTGTATGCCCTTTCTAGTGAGATGGGTCCCTTGAAGGCAGTATATTGTTGCCTGGTGATATTTTATCCATTTTGCCATTCTATGTCTTTTCAGGGGTGCATTTAGTCCATTCACGTTCAGGCTAATTATTGAAATGTGAGAGTTCGTCCCTATCATAGAGTTTTTATAGAGTTGTTCTTCCACTTGGTTTATTATCTTTCTTTTGTTTTGGGGGTTGGTTCATGTGTATTTTATTCTTTTTCCTGTACTCTTGTGAAGAACGTTATTCTTTTTTCCCCCCTTTTCTTCTGTGTTTAGTACTTTCTTAAGTGTTTCGTGTAGAGGTGGTTTGGTGGCAGCGTAAGTTCTTAGGGATTGGATATCTGGGAAAGATTTTAATTCTCCCTCACTGATGAAGCTTAATCTGGTTGGGTAGGTTATTCTTGGTTGAAATTGTTTATCTTTTAGGACTTTGAAGATAGGGCTCCAAGCTCTCCTAGCCTGCAGGGTTTCTGTAGATAAATCTGCTGCTATTCTAATTGGTTTTCCCTGGTAGTTGATCTGGCCTTTTTCTCTTGCTGCCTTGAGGATTTTTTCTTTTATGCCTACTTTGTTTAGGCGAATTATTATGTGTCTAGGAGTTGGTTTTCTCATTTGTTGTCTTGCAGGGGTTCTCTGAATCTCTTGTGTTTGAGTTTTCGCATCATTGATTAGATAAGGAAAGTTTTCTTGAATGATCTCATGGAAGGTTTGTTCCACTGTGGTCTCTGTCTCTCTTTCTGCCTTAGGAAGTCCAATTACTCTTTGGTTCTGTCTCTTGAAGTAATCACTCATCTCTTGAAGGTTTTTTTCTGTCTTTTTGAGCTTGTTTTCTGTGTTTTTGAGAGTTTGGTTTAGTTCTATATTTTGGTCCTCAAGCTCTGAGATTCATTCTTCTGCTTGGGTAATTCTGCTTTCCATGCTTATCAGTTTGTTATTTATTTCATTCACAGTATTCTTGATTACTGTTATCTCAGATATCAGCTCCTTTCTAGTTTCTTCTTGAGTGTCCTCAATTCTTTTTAATCTCTCCATTAATGTCTTGATATCTAATTTTGTAGCTTGAAACCAGTCATTCTGGGGGTTCTTCATTGTTTGCATTCTGAAGTCAGTTTTCTCAGTGTCTGCCCTCCCAGGAGTCTGGGAGAGACCCATATTCTTCTTTTGGTTTTTCTTCATTTGTGTAGATTTTTCTCTCGTCCCTTAGTGGATAAAGTCCCTTGAGCTTTAATCTCCAGCCTCTCCCCTCTGTTTTTGTTGCAGGCAGCTAGCCTACTGCCTGGGAGATCTGTGACACTGGTCTCTATTCAGTGTTGGGGAGGGGCTTTGTCTCCTGTTTAATGACGTCAGCGTGGGAACCGAGGTGGAGGCTCTGATAGGTGGGCGGGGTGATGCGGTGTAACTATGCCTTGAAAATGGCGGAGGTGGTAGTTTTACTTTCACTTTTAGGGATACTCCTGTGGGTCTCTAGGCGGGACCACCTGCACAGCTGGGTGCTGGATCCAGGGTGCCACCAGCAGGCTGGGGTGGAGGAGAGGGTAGGGTGTTCCCTCCTCTGGAGCTGGAAGCCTCTGACTGGCACCTTACACCAGCTTGGGGTTCTGCTCCCTTACACAGGCTTGCAGTCGCACACTGAGTGCCTCAGCCAGGGTGGGCCCGGGGCTTCAGATCTCCAAAGCTCCAGAGGGCAGGTGGTGGCTCTGGGTCCCTCACAGGGCACTTCAGCCAGAAATGGGACCAGTATCTCTGAGGGGTGGGTGCCCATAGCCTCCCTGGGTGACCGGCAGGTTGGTGCTGGGTGCTGGTTGTGACGATGCAGCCAGGGAGGGAGCTGGGATTCAGGATTCTGGATTCCCCAGCCAGCTGGAATCACATATAGTGGAGCAGCCATGGTCCAGCCACAATATCTGGCCCTGCATGGGACCAAAGGTCCCCAGGCCTCGTACCAGTGTAGCCGGCTGGCAGTGGGCAGGGGAGTGCAGGAAGAAAAGTAAGGGTCTTTTTGGGAACTCAAGTTCGGAGAGTCTCACGGTTCCATCTATGCTGTCGCCATCTTCAGGTCAGAGTCCACAACTGTGTTTTAAGAAGATACTCATGGCTTCAGAATATGGAGTGGGTTGGAAGCAGAGGAAAAAGAACAAATTAGGACATTATTGCAATAACGTAGCCTGAAAAGACAGGGGACTGAAGGGGGTGAGCATTGAATGAAAAGAACAGGATGGATGTGAGCTGCATCACATGTGAAAAACTGACAGATTTAGGTTCTGGTTGGCATATGAGTGACAAGGAAAAGCCAAAATCATAACCTTCCTGATGACAGAAATAGAGCCATCGAGAGATGAAGACTGTTTTGGGGAACTGACAAAAAAGTCTGTTTTTAGCATATTAAGCTTTAGGTGATGGAACATACTAGTAAAAATGTTCTGTTTCAAGTGAGATAGCTGAGACTAGAGTGCAGATTGTCAGGTCAGGACTAGAAGATGATGATATTTGGAATTATCTATAGAGAGGTGAGGTCTGAACTGAGGTGGTTTGCTAAGGGTAAGAGTGGAAAAAGAAAAGAGGAACCAATAGAGGCATCCGCTATAGTTGTTGCCTACTTATGAGCATCCTCCATAAAAGTTCTTAGTACTGACCATGCAATTTCTACCCCTAAACCAAGAGTGATAATAACATTAGACTCACCTTGGAACTTTGTGAAAACACCAATACCCATCCCCAGATTCTGATTGAATTGACCTGGGATCCAGGCGTTTGGAACTCTTCAAGATCTCTCTATTGTGGTGATACTATTGTGATTTTGTTTAAAAAGTGAAGTTGGTCAGGCTCAGTGGCTTAGCCTATAATCCCAGCACTTTGGGAGGCTGAGGCAAGTGGATTGCCTGAGCCCAAAGGCTCAATACCAGCCCGGGCAACTTGGTGAGACCTTGTCTCTACAATAAATTTTTTCAAAATTAGCTGGGCATGGTAGTGCGTGCCTGTAGTTCCAGTTACTTGGGAGGCTGAGGTGAAAGGATTGCGAGAGCCTAGCAGGTCAATGCTGGAGTGGCCATGAGCGTGCCACTGCACTCCAGGCTGGGTGATGGAGTGAGACTCCACTAAAAAAAAAAGTGAAGTTATCATCCTTTAGAGATAAGAAATGAAATATTCAGGGGTGAAATTCTATTATTTTTTGGAGTTTACTTCAAAATAATACAGTAGGTGTGGGAAGTGTGTACGGTTGCTCATGAATTGACAATAGTTGAAGCTGAGTGATGGGTACATGGGAATTCAGTATATTTTTCTTCCTACTTTCATATTGGTTTGAATTTTTCCATAATCAAATGTTAAAAAATAAATCAATAAAAACTTCCCAGGCAATTCCACAGTAGACTCAGTATTAAGGACCTCTGGGATACAAAGTTCTTTGTAAGTAGAGTTCTTCTAGATCTAACTCCATCAACTATCATTGTCAAGCTCCCATGAGGATCCCCTCTCAGGCTGAGAGCAAAGCTTTATCACCTCTACTAACTCTTCTAACCTAGAGCTGAGGACCTTAAAGGCATCCACATTCCCATCTCAAATTCTCCAACAAGACTGACAGTACTGGGAAAGTAGTTCATGGAGATGGCAGAATAACCCACAGCAATCTTGTTTCACTTTTTAATCCCTGATTATGGATAACAGAGACAACATACGTTACGAATTTACTCTAAATACTTTGACTGAAAAATAAGTATTTCTTTAAATTATTCTTCTGCAGACACACGCTACCAAAGAGATGAATTGGGATTCTCCTTTCCAACTCACTTATACATATTCTGTAAAAGAAGAAATGAACACAATTAAAATTTATATCAAACTCTGGTTACTGTTATAAATAAGGCCCCACTCAGTTCAGTTCCACTTTTTCCACAGAAGCTTTCCCTAGGAGAGCATTTTCAAATGGCAAGTTGAACTCCTTCAATCAATCAGGAGCAGTTGGTGGGTCAGAAGTGACTTTAAAAAAAATAGAATAGAGCCAGGCTCGGTGGCTCAGCCTGTAATCCCGCACCTTTGGGAGGCTGAGGTGAGTAGATTGTCTGAGCCCACGGGTTCGAGACTCGCCTGGGCAGTGAGACCTCATCTCTACAATAAATCAAAAAATTAGCCAGGCGTGGTAGCGCATGCCTGTAATTCTGGCTACTTGGAAGGCTGAGGTGGAAGGATCGCCGGAGCCCAGCGGGCAAGGCTGCAGTGGCTGGGAGCGGCCACTGCACTCCAGTCTGGGCGACAGAGTGAGACTCCAACTCAAAAAAAAAAAAATAGAATAGAGTGGAAAAATATCAAATGCATCACATGTGCTAGTGTTAGTATTGTTTACGTGAACATTAGTTTCAGTAATCACTTATGTGTATGTACGTGTGTGTTTACTTGGTTTTAATGAAAAATAGTCAAAATAGTTTTAAAATCAACTGTTTCCAAACTTCATTTTTTTATGTCTAATTCTACAGTAAACCCCTGTCCCTTCAATGAAGAAGGAACCAGAGAGATCTGAAGTAGGCCACAGGTAACTGAAGAAGTCAGGAGTCTAGAAGATGAATGAGATTGAAACTTAAAGAAAGACAGTCAGGAGAGGAAAAGCAAATGACAAAGCTGGATCTAGCAAGCAGAGTAGGTCAACGCACCCACTAAAGATATCAGGTAAATCCTGTTGCAGGAGTGGGTTCCATGACTCTGGAATCCCTGCATTTGTGGGAGCTCAGGATTGGCGATCTAACTAGAAAGGGTGTTGGTGGCTTAAAGTTGTATGTGCATGGTAAACCTGGACTGTATCTATTTAGGTTATGAAAAATGGACTGTATCTGTTCAGGTTATGAGAAAATGAAAATTATGAGGAAACTAAAGCCTCCTAACTCATGCTGCCAAGTCACCCCCTGGGCATCACCCTAGAACTAAGGAAATAGAAATCTATATCAAAGTGAATTCTGAGACACAGGCCCCAGATGGAATTCTTACTCTGGCCCTGTTGCTTCTCCAGCTGCCTACAGGAGTGCCAACTCCCGCCAGCAGGGGCCTTAAATTCTCAGAGAAGGCCAACTCACTGGCCATCCTACAAGGGGCATCCAGGTGAGACCTAACAATAACCTAAAATAGGCCACTAGTAAAGAAGAGATGGAGTAGAAATGGATTCAAGGGATAGTACAAAGGTGGAATTGACAGATCTTTTAAATTTGCTGGATGTTGGGCTGGGGGAAGGGTGGTGAGAGAGAAAGAGCACTAAGAGATGGTTCAGCACTCTGGAGTCTGAGTTGATGGGTGGTCTTCCCTTTGGACAGGCTGTGTCCCAAGGTCACAGGGTTATACTGAGTTACTCACTTGGACAGCCTGAGTACAAGTCTATTGGAAACAACTCAGGAAGACATAATGGGATTGGAGGTCTCCACTGTGAGGGTCAAAGAACTAGAGCAGGGAATTTGCTTCACAATAATCAAAGACTATTAGGATGGGCATGCAGCATTATAATACAAATATCTAAACCTTGCACACGACCACAAGACAAAGTCTATAAATCACTCAGCCCAGTACCAGGTTCCTGATAGAAGCTTCATTAACATTAGTTTTTTTTACAGTGTATAAGGTGTCATTGAAACATAGTCATCATCTCATTTGAGTCTCACAACAACCATGTAACAGGAATAAAAGAATCATGTTAACCCTGTTTTAGAGATTATGAAACTAAGGCCTTACCTGATAAGTGATTTTCACAAACCCAACAAAAAGGGTTTTGACTTATAACTTAAGTTTTCCACTGCATTACTTTGTGGAAAAGCAGCATAAGGAGTTTACTCCAACACTCAGGACCAGGGCATGTGGTCAGCTCCTGAGAAATAAGAACGAATCACATCAGAAAAATTCAAGTAAGCAGCTCCACTTAAGTGACTGAGAAAATAGAGGGTTATTTAAACATTGAGACATTGCCTATCAACTGACAATAAACCTGAGGGTGCAGAGCCTTGGAAGTGGACAATGTAAAGTGGCAAATAATCTGATAAATACTATTAAATTTTTTTAAAGCATACCTTATAAAGACAGGAATGTTGTACACATATTTTTAATATTTTATTTATATATTTTTGAAATTGCATATTGCATTTTTACCTGCAATGTATTTGGGTTGCTTATTATGAAAATGAAATTAAATAACTTCCATTCCATTATTACAAACACAGAAGGTCCTCCTTTCTGGGACCTGAAAGGTTTTAAGTCCCCTTAAAATAGGGACACGTAATAAGTAGTAGGAGATAAAAATTCTATTGTAACTCTAGCCTGAAAAAGAAATAGAACTAAAATTGTAAAAATAAGTTTTGCACAATATAATAAAGTATAGATCATCATTGCAACCAGTTGCTAATTCTTAGAAAGAACAAAAATAGATCAAGTGTGACTTGCTTGGATTTAATATAACTTTTCCATCCAAACTAACAGCAAAATAACAGAAGTCTTTACCTTATACATGCCCAGAAGATCCTAGGGAAAAAGGTCATTGTCACAAACATATCCAAGAGCTTCAGTAATTTTTTCAAGAAAAATATTGAGATTTCAATGATTCTCTTTTGTATGTCTATGGTTACAGACCCTCATCTGTCAATGATATTTCCAGCATCACTTTTATCAACTTTGTGAAATCTCACACCTTTTGCAACATTTTCCATTTCCCTCTGCCATCAATTTCCCTTGTGTTTTCATGTTAGTGTCAATTGTTTGCCACATGATAAAACCAACCAGAACCAACAGTGCAGGATGCTGATGCCACAAGCAGAGACAGACACTACTATTGAGTGGGGCTAATTTTATAAGAGGTCAATTTATTAGTGTTTTATGGTACAATAACATTTAGTCAAAACAAAGGAGACCTCGATATTGAATACTCAGATGATGAAAATCTGCTGTGATTACCTTTACTTGCATCCATGTGATAAGTGTGGAATGATATAGCCCATGTCTGCGGAATCTGAGTTATTTAAGTACAAAACCTGTTCCTTTTCATCACCACCTACCTTCTCCACCAGAAGTCATAACTCATCCCCTGGCAGCACAGAGAAAGGAATTTGGGGCACATCCAATAGTCCCAATAGGAAACCATCCTACTTACATACCAGATCATGGGAGAAACATCCAGTGACCTGACCTCTTCACGACAGCTTCCATCCTATATGGACATCAGCACTGGTCCTGGGGCCTGCCCTGGTTGCCTGTCTTCCTAGTGCTGTCCCTTGGAGGCACAAACTTGGCTAGCTTCTCTCTTAGGTGCTGGCCAAAGAGTGAAGATGGTAGCTCACAGGAATTAGTAGGTCAGAGGAAGAGAAATACCTAGTCCTATCTGCTATGATCCATAAATAGATGGATCCATAAATAAACTGTCACGGAAGGCAGTTTAGGAGAGAGGAATGTATACCTTCGGATAAGGCCAATCGCATTAGCAATGTCACTGGTACTCTAGACAACCAGAGACATCAGTAGAATTAGAGCTCTAGGCCTGGAGGTCAGGAAACAATTACTTGGATAAGAGCCTTCCTTTTCGCCACCACATCAGCAAGAGTCTCTCTTGTGACTTTTTTTTTACTTAAGAATAGATTCTGGTTGAGTGAGTCATCTTCTTTCTAGGCCAAGAAATAGAATTGCTGAAATCCTTAGGGTAACATTTTGAAGAAGTGACTCAAAACTGAAAACTTGTAATTCTAGCCAATCACATTCTCTGCAAGGCTCACTGAGGCGAAGTTTCCCAGTTGACAAATATGGTGAGGACTTAAAATAGACAATACTCTGAAGGTAATGAAATCTCTCACGTTTGTATGTAGCATTTCTAGTTGATTCCAAAAATGGCAAAGACATAAAAACAAGAATCTGTTTCCAGGATGGGTAGATTTAGGGAGAAGCCTGCTCAAGTTAGAATTATAACTAAGTTTTGGTCCCTAAGTGCTGGATAACATTATCACCAGAAAAACAGCGTAGCATCTACTGATAGTGAATAGATAGTGATGCAAGCTCCAAGCAGGATATGTACCGGAATGTAGAGGCAATTTTGGAACTATCATCTGAAATAAAAGTACCGTAAACACATACAAATTGGTGTGAAAAGATTCAGAATGGCTACCAGCAGGAATAGACCACTTCCACTAAATAATCACATGCCCAATCTAACCGCAGAGAAATGTAAATGAGCTTATGAACTATTTGATCATCATTTACTATATCTGCCATGATCCACCCTTCTCATCACCAAATATTTACTTGCTTCCTTCTTCCAACACAAAATACATACTATCTTCTCCACAAGGGAGACAAATCAAAGTTCTATCTACCTACTGCTGCACTGAACTTAAAGTTCAGTCTTTCTGGGTGATGTCCAACTGTCTCTCCATCAGATCCAAATAGTTGTTAATTTTCTTGGTCCTGATCCTGATCTGGAAAAGAGAAGTTATCTACTTCCTCTCCATATATATGGATGTTCATTCATACCCACCCTCTCAGGTATGTGGAAATACTTAACACCTGAAAAGAAACCAGTGGATGATACACAGCATTCATGAGTTGGCAACAATGCTGGAACCCAGCTGGGCAGACACTGGGAAGTCCTCCTACCCTCAGAATAGAGGTTCCATGTTCTAAGAAGAGTTTCTTTTTTCATTGTTCTCCTTGCTTCTTTGATTCATCCTCTAAGAGATTCTTCTTTTTCCTTATTCTCTTCGGACATATTTGAAACAACGGTAATTCTAACTTTCTCTCATTGTTTCCTATTGGGACCCCAGGGGTTTTTTTAAGTTCTGAATATGCAAATGTCTTTACATGGTTGCTTTAGTTATCTAGTTCCTAAAAACTCTCTTTGCTTCTCACTTCATTGAACCATAGGCACACACTCAAAGAACAGTTCTTAGATCTGATTTACTTCTTTGCTTCCTCACTTCCATGCCTCCTTTCCACAACTTCATGGTGAATGCTGAAATTCACTTGAATGGGAAGCCCACATATTGAGCAATATTTGCCTTGAGGAATGTTAATCAACTGAGAAACATTTCCCCCCTCAAAGTCTTTCTAAGTACCATCTTTTATTGTTTGGGTTCTAGAAGTAGTCAACTCCTCCAAATTTCAAGGATGTGAATTTCAAACTCTTTCTGCACCTTTTCTGGTTTATAAACTGACCAGTTTTCTCCTGAGCCATTTCTTTCTTGTAATATCTTGTTAAACACAGCCAATAATCTCACACACTACTAAAGTTCTCTTTTTCATTCTCTTTTCATAGCACTACAAGTTCATTAGTCAGTGGTCTGCCTGCTCCATTGTTACAAGCAATAGCTTACCAAAATATTTTGTCGCAATACAACAGCAATCATCATCTTTTCGGCTTCCAATATTAGTTTCCTCATCCCACCTCACTCCACCTCCAGTGGCTAAAGTAATGCTATGTATTTTAGGTTTTGCTAATGGCAGTACTCCACCTCAAGACTATTTCTATATTGGCACAAGTTAACACAACAGACAAACCCCCAAATCTTAATGACTTAGCTCAACACAAACTCATTACTCCCACAAAGTCCTGTGCAAACCCAGTGGGAGCTCCCTGCCATTCACTGACTAAGGAGGACTCTTCCATCACCTAGAGTCTGATCAATCATGAGTTAAATTTCAAAATCTAAGCACTTAACTCGCAAAGCTGAGTACTACTTC
Organism: Carlito syrichta; assembly: GCF_000164805.1. Classification (NCBI taxonomy): domain Eukaryota; kingdom Metazoa; phylum Chordata; class Mammalia; order Primates; family Tarsiidae; genus Carlito; species Carlito syrichta. The sequence continues at coordinate 1,252,144 of NW_007253822.1, read as the reverse complement.
CCGACACATGGTGACAATTGAGGGGCAGAGGCCTAGCCTCAGTGGACATAGGCACCTTCTGTTTTTTCATGCTGCCATTATGAAGGCAGCATGTGCTTTTGTCATGTATCTTCTAAAATGTTGGTTTGTAAGCTTTTGTGAGTCATAGTTAGGGTGACCAACTGTCCTGGTTCACTGAGAGGGTTCCCAGGACACAGGATTTTCAGTACTAAAACTAGGAGAGTTCCCAGGCAAACTGGGACAAGTTGGTCACCCTAGGCCTTGTCCTTGTAGGAAAGCAGATAGAAACAAAAACATGTCCACCTTTTTGGAAGGCATACAGAGCATCATCTTCATCTTCCTTCCACTGTGAACTGACATGGCCTACTTTCCAAAAGAAGATACAAGCTTCTGGATGAACAGCCTGGCCTACATTTTTGTATGACTCTGATTAAGTAAGAAAGCTTTGTTGTGCTCTTTTAAAATTTAAAATACGTGCAAACCCCCTCCCCCTCAATACAAAGCATGCAGATGAAGTCATACCCAGATTCAAAGAGGGAAATATGAAATAGGACATCCATTGTCAAGACTTCTCTCCCCCCACAAGGTCATGATCTCTGCATTGTGCAAGAGTTCATTGTGAGTCTGCAGAAAGACCTGCGTAGAGCCCTGAAGTTATGATGGAGGAGGTCAATTTTCAAAATAAACGTTCATTATATTTTTTGCTTTGAAGAAAAATGCTGCTTGGCCTGAAACAAATTAAGAGTGCTCAGGCTTTTTATTTGGGGCGTTTTTTAGTTGAATATTATTAAAAATAATTACCGGCTGTGGATTTAATCTAAAACACAATCAGCACCCCCAAAGTCCCCTACAGTGAGTTAAAGCATCCTCCTTCTCAAAATTCAAAATTAAGTGGAAATTCAGATTAGTTTTGATTTATAACCACATTATGAACTATTTAATATTTTCAAGAAGTCATTCCTGGTGCCCATATTAAATTAATTTACAACAGAATATTATATAATTTATATATGCACACATATAATAAATTATAGCCCAACTATATAATTCTACATGTATAATTAATTACATTAACCATCTACATTTTAAGCCTACAATTAGATAACCCTAAAAGACAACCCTGTTAGCATTTTTTAATAAATACTTGTGTTTGGAGCTGTTTAACAGAGCACCTGATAGCTGATAGAGCAGTGTTAACATCTGTTCCATTATTTCCAGAGGACGCTGGTTGAACGCAATACTATTCACATAAAATATGCATTTGTTCTTGACTGTCAAGTACCTCTATTATTTTATTAAAAAGTCAAAAAAGAATATAATCAGACTTCATAATTTATGTGTGACATTTTCATTACAGAAAACTTTATGCAAAATTGAATTCTAAAATTTAATTTCCTGTGATGTTTAAATTACTTACTATCTGGCTCCTCTCCAAACATCGTGATCATTGAAGGCCCCATATGAATTCTATTAAGGATACATTTTGCTGTTGCCAGAATAGACAGGGTATTTTTCTAAGTAACTCTAAGAATATGCTTCTTAAATATATTTTGTGCCAGTTTAAATAGTTTTTCTCACACAGGAAAGGAAAGCAGGAACTTTTCTTTCTTCTTCTTTAAAAAAAAAAAAAATCCCACAGACAGATTTTCTCTGCTTCTCTCATTCCCACCTAGCCTGTGACCTCCTATTCCTGATACTTTAACCCAAAAGAAACCAGTCTGGTCCAGCTTTGTCAGTTAGGTCTCACCACATCTCAGGACAAGAACCAGGTTCCCTCTGGCTTTCTTTTTCTTGCAGGAAGTGCCAGAAAAAAGGATTTGTCCGGGGCACACAGTGGGGAAGTCTGACCCTCTGTCTCTGCCACCCACTCCATGCGATGGCAGGAGTCTCCTTCCACCATTCCCTGTGGCCACCATGTCAGGCAGAGGGGGGCAACCTGACTCAGCATGATCATCCCCAAGGTGCTCAGAAAAACCTGAAAATGTCATTACACCTCACAGCTGCTAGGGAAAATGGACAGCTAATAATGAGCAATAATTTAAATAATGAGCCTTTGAGGGAAGGAGGTTACCACAAGCAGAGTTACCTTAATGTATTCTCTGGAGGAGAACCAATTTCCAAAATGGCATTTTAAATGGGGAAAACAGGGAACCATCAGCGGTGAGGGGGCAGGGAAAGTGTGAGCAGTTGTCAATCAGCCAAGGTGTGGCAGGATTCTCTGTCCCAGGCTGTGGCACACAGCCGGCCAGCAATGCTGGGAGTCCCACAGCGGTCCACACCACCAAAGGGCCCTCCCCCACCTCACACCACATGATGGGCCTGGAATACAATGAGGGACAAGAAGTGATTCCAGTCTTAAAATGTCTGTAGTCCAGTCAAAGAAGGATTCATGACAGTTACGTAAAACTCTTCATTTTACAAAACCACGTGGCATGGTTCATTTCATGGTCACTTCCTGTAAGACAGGTGGTCCAGTACAACTCCATTTAATGAATGTAAGAGGTAAATCCTGCTCAAGTGACTTTCCAGAGGTCACACTATGAGTAAGTGGCTAGACCTTCTAGAGCCCAGGCCATCGTCTCTACTCAAATCCCAAGCTGGACTTTAATGGAGAAAGCCAGGAAGCCATGATCTGCTTATGTCCTGATACTGGTCATGGAGGGGGACCAGCTCACACTCTCATTCCAGCACTTTTCCACAGCCGTCCATGATGCTATAGCGACAATCCCAGTGAGGATAGGTGACAGTTCTTCTCATCCACCTGCTACTGTACAGTGGAAGCTTATCCGACCTGACTTGGGGGTTCTTGAAGAGGCAACTCTGCCAATCTTACTCCCCCAGGCTTTTACCCCTCTCCCTGAAATCCCATCACTGTTAGTCCCTTTTTTTCCTCTGCAAGCATCTTTCAAAGATGACCTGGGGTAATATTATGTAGCCATAAAGAAGAACAAGATTATGGCCTCTGCAGCAACATGGATGCAGTTGGAGACCATTGTATTAGATGAGCTATCACAGAAACAAAGAACTGAATACCATATGTTCTCACTTATAAGCAGGCCCTGATCACTGGTTACAGGAACACAAGGGTGAGATCAGCAGTCACTGAACACTGCTAGGGAAGGGGAGGGGGCACACAGCAACACACTGGATACTAGGTCCACTATTAGGGGGAGAGAGGGCTCACTAGAAGTCCAAACTTCACCGCATGAAACGTACATATGTAATAAATCCTCCCATGTACCCCACAACTCCGAAACTAAAAAAAAAAAAATACCCGAGGAGAGTCAAAACAGTTAAACCATAATGCATTGGCAAATCTCTACTAGGGGTGAATTCATCAGATGTCTTTCTCTCAACCCACCCAATACACCCTCACAATCATAAGTTGGGATACAAACACCCTCCAGTGTTTGCAGTGTCTCCAGGATAGGCACTGTATCCTTACCTGTTCCCCCTTCCCACTTACAGTCCTGTTTCTTTCCCTTTGGACTTGACTTTCTCCCCTGGTCTCTCCCAATCATTACCTTCAACTTCCCAGTATGAGCTCTGCTCAGGCCTGCATTTGCCATAACCTATTTGTCTGGTAGGGAGTACACTGGATATACGCCTGCTCTTTGGGCCTCAACCTACCACTCAGTGCCCTGAGATACCAAGAGGAGGGAGATTTGATGTCAGTCAGGTGCGAGAGAGACTTTGGGAGTAAGTACTGTGGTGCTTCATAAAAACTGAATACTGCCCTGTGCTGGTGGCTATGGCCTGAGTGGGAAGGCAAGAGTGGGCAGAATTGAGGGAAGAGAGTAAGAGGATGTTTCCAGACTCAGCTCCCTACAAGGTCAACTCACCACTCCCCTACTTAAGCAGCATGGAAATTTGGAGGAAGGCCCTTACAAAAGGCAGTGTAAGAAAATGAACCCGACAGATAACTGATACTTATGGGTGCTCAATTAATAGAATCTATATTATAAATAGTATCGAGAGTGTAACTAGTAATAATGTGTGAATATCTTCAGGTCAGTTTCTAGAAAGATTGACAAGAGGTTCCACTTATGTCTACCAGATGAATGGACAAGGATGAGAGGGTAAGGAGATAGACAAAGGCAAGTATACAGAGAGAAAGGGCCCCGCTCTGAAAAGATATGGAGGCCTCACCTAGAATAGTGATGGTGTGCAGGGACCCACAAATAATTCCAGTTTGCTCTATCAAAAGTACAAAATGCAAAGTGAGAGTGACAAGGGGAGAGGTTAGGAAGGTTTACAGGGGCTGCTTTTTTGGGAGGAGGCAAACTTCAGCTTTTAACAGCATAGAGCAAAAGAGAGGTAACACTCTGATCCATATTCAACCCTGTAATTACTACCTAATAGTGGCCCAAAGTCCCAAAAAGGCAAAATTAAGTGGATGTGGTCACCCAACAGGATTTATGCCTTTCTTAAAGACTTACTGGCTTGACTTAGACATCACCTCCTCTGGGAAGACTTCCCCAATCCATTTGAATGGATCCCATTAGCAGCCCCACATTAGCTGCACCGGCCTTTTGGCCTACTCCCTTCATAGACCTACACTCTGCATCATCATGGCTGATGGTGCTTGGCCACCGCCCTCTTCTCATCCCATAGTCTGTAAGCACCATGAGAGTGGAACTCATGACTGACCTGTGGTAGGTGCTCAACACTGGTTGAAGAAAATTTTTTCTGGACCTCATAACCCTGTCATCTATTACCCAATGAGCCTTCTTTGCTTCATAGCAAAACTTCTTGAAGGAGCCTTCTGTGCTCTCTGTCTCTACTTCTCCTTCTACTTTCCCCTCATGCTGTCTTGAAACTACTTCAGTAATCTTCCTCTTCTCTCCATTGAGGTTGCACTTGTCAGGGTTACCAGCGACCTCCACATTGGCAAATTCAATGGGAATTTATCACTATTCCTATCACTACCAAGAAAGAGCATTTGACACATTGTACCACTTCCTTCTCCTTGAACACTTTTCTCTCTTGGTTCTTCTCATGCCACACTAAGTTGCTCCTGGTTTCATCTCATCTCCTCAACCTATAAATGTCAGAGTGCCCCATAGCAAAAGCCTTGAACTTCTCTATTCTCACTCACTCCCTGGGTGACTTTATCTAATCCCATGACTTTAAATACCTATCTTGATGCTGACAGCCTCAAATGGATACCTCTAGCCTCAAACTCTCCCTCAATTTCCAGGCATCCTTTTCTAATTTCCTATTCAACATCTTTACTTGGAAGCTTCAAATTTAACATGTTTAAAAACACACAACACACACACAAATATTTTGCTCTTTGGCCTCTTCCCCATCTCAAGAAACGGCACTTACTTTTGGCCAGGTGCTTGGGCTAAATTCATTGCAACATCCTTGCCTCCTTTCTTTCTCACATACCCACATCTAATCCACCATGAAACTCTACCAGCTCTACCTTTGAAATGTATTCAGAATCCAACCACTCTACCACCTCTGCCAAATCACACAATCCAAGCTGTCATCACCTCCCACCTAGACTGCTGCCATAGCCTCCTGTTCAGCTCCACCCTCAGCTTCCCACCTTTAACCCCACACAACAGCCAGAGGGAAATGTTCAGAAACAAAAAGAGTGTGTCACCATATGCTTAAAAGTATTTTCTGACCATACCTTCTACCACTTTCCCTGCTCAGCCCTCTCCAGTCCAGCTCCTCTGACCTTCTCACTGTTCCTCAATAGGCCAGGGTGCCTTTGCCTCAGGAGTCCTTTTACCTTACAATTTTCTCTCCTGAGAAAACTCTTCCTCAAAACATCCACAGGGCTTATTCCCATACTTCCTTCAGGCCTCTGCCAAAATGTCACCTCTTTAGAGAGGCCTTCCCTGACCTTTTTAAAATAGCTTCCCCATCACTTTCCATCTCCCTTACTTTGCTTCTTTATAAGGCTGATCATAACCTATTTGTTTCCTTTTTTTACAAAAAAAAAAAATGCCTTCCTCTCTCCATAACAGCAAGAATTTTGCTGTGTTGTTCACTACTGCATCCCCAACATCTAAAACAGTAAGTAGGTACTGAATGAATGAATTGGGGTGGGGGGTGTTATCTTCAAACAAGGTAGGAAGACATTAACAGAAGGGCTTCGTTTTCAGACATGTCAAAGGCAGCTTCCTTAATCAACCTGGGATAGTTTTTGTTGTGGTGGAGGTTTCTTTTTGTTTTTAATCTTGGTCTTAAACTCAGAACTACTCACTGTTTAACCTTGCCAGCAAATATGAGTTTTTCTGCTGATGCTGTGATCACTGTGGTAGTATTAACCAGGAAATGAAATCCTAATCATAGCATCTGCCATGCACCCTTCACTTATAAGCCCACAAATGAAGCTCCAGTTAGGCAATCTCATTTTACTAAAGTGTGGTTGGACCCAATGACTGGAGGCTGGTGCTCACAGCACATCATTCTGCCCAATGCCTCTTAATCTTGACAAGCTTTGAGGTTTATAGCAACCCTAACCTTTAACTTAAACAGAAAAGCATGTGCTGGGCTACTTACTTAGCAGCTCACAAGTTAGGCTTGTGTTGTAAGTCTACCTGGGGGCTTTTCAGTGTTACTAACTCAGTTCCTTGCCAAGCTAAGGGAGACAGTGCTTAAAAATCTGAAGCCAAGGTGGGAGAATCACTTGAGGCAAGGAGTTCAAGATCAGCCCGGGCAACATAACAAGACCCTCTCTCTACTAAACATTTTTTAAAATTAGCCAGGCATGGTGGTGCACACCTGTAGTCACAGCTACTCGGGAGGTTTAGTCGGAGGATCACTGGAGCCCAGGAGGCTGAGGCTGCAGTGAGTCAAGATCACACCACTGCACTGTAGCCTGGACAACAGAGTAAGACTCTGTCTCTAAAAGAATGAAAAAAAAATATTTTGGGATCTATGGTTACTACTGTCATTACCAGTTTACAATCTAACGGCAAGTGATGCTGATGGAGATAAATAAAAGGAAACAAGAAACGTGATGGATTGACTTGATCTACTCATGAACATATGAACAGAAGGACAAGAAGGAAGAAGAACAACCTTCTTCATTTCCCAGAGTCCTGGGAAAGAAGAACCACAGAACCTCGGGGACTTGGAGGAAATGGCCCCAAATCAGATTGTCATATGTCAGCAGCAGCACAAGGGCATCTCACAGCCCCTGACTTGCTTCCTGCTCCAATCCGTGGAGTCTGGAGTATAATTTGCAGGTACCTGACTGGGGCTAGGCAATCCAAATGTTGAGCCTTGTGAAAAGCGATTAACATTCCAGAACAAATGTGTTACCCACAAGACTGGCTACTTCCAGGAGCACCTGGCCACTGAGCCAGGTGCAGGCTTGTCCCCATGACCTCAGAGAGTCACTTGCAGATCGGATGTCATCAGGTGAGAGCAGCAGTCACTAGGGCAGGCAACTTTATGGATGGAAATGGGTTTACAAATTACCCTCAGGACACACTACAGCGAAATATTGAATTCCCCAGCACCTGGATTTGAAGGAAGGAAAGACAAAACACCACCTTTCCTAATAGCCATATTCTTACTACAGCTATACCTACTCAGAAATCGACCGAAGGGTCTCAAGATGGACTGTTGTAGAGGTTTGGTGGACAGATGTAATCTAAAAATCCCATGATGCTATAGCTTGATCAAATACAAGGAGAGTGACTACTATAAGTTGGAAAACTCCAGTAGGCAATTACAGGTTGGTTCCCACTGTGCTGGAAACTTCAAGTCTCCCAGCTCAGAATTCTGAGTTTCAGGCTCAATGGTGGGAACCCCAGGGCCACTCCAATGGGACAGTTAGGTTCCCTTATTTTCCTACTAGAAGAGGTCCCAAGAGTGGGCTTGTATACTTGCTGCTACCTGCAGGCAGATGTGACCAGCTGTGAGGTTATTATGGGAGAGGGTGGTCTGTGAACTGAGGACTGCTCAAAAGAAATGGGCTGTAGAAGGAATCCAAATGATCCAGGCAATTTCAACTACTATTTTTATTCATAGAATAATTTCAACTACTATTTTTATTCATAGAATAATTTCTCAACACGTATGTCAAATGTACACACACTGCAAACTGAGTCATGGAAAAATTATTATATTAATTAGTTTGTTAGGGAAGAACCTGAAACTAAGACTCTGTCCTAAAGGTCCACTATGATAGACTTCCTATCATCCAAGGTAGCTGAAAAGTGTTTCTGGTTTTTCTAGGTTTATCCCTTCCACTTTCTAAAGGGGCAGGAGACTTACCTACCAAGCACATAATAAGAACCAAGGCATATTAAGTCTATGCCCATGAAGTTTGGAGCCTTGTTACAAAGCCCTGATAAGTTCCTGAAAAGTTGATACCTTTAAAAGGAAGTCTAGATACTTCCAGAGCAATCCAGAACATTAAGGCAGACACAGATGCTGACCTGGCTCCCGAGAGCAATGGAAAGAGCACAAAGTCAGCAGGGCAGACTTTGATAAACTGAAAGAGTCCAGGTAGACAAAGCCACTCTGCCAACACTTCACGGGACGGCTGCACTAGGTAAGGGCTGGTATCAGGCTAAGTTTGTTTGTCAGGGATGTTAATATGTCACACTCAGAAAAAAATAGTGCTTGGAGATTTGGGGGAAATAAATCATGCCCATGTTTGTAAAATGCATGGACTGATAATTGTGCTAAGACATTAAGAAGACCTTATTTCACTGGTCTAACTTCTGGTCTCTTCCATAGATATCATCTTATACGAGATATGGTGTTTAAGGGCAGGGGACAGAAGGAACAAAAGAGTAGGAACAGGGCAAAGTACCCCCCCAACACTGGGAAAGGGAACAGGACCATGCCCAGGCAATGGCAAATCAGGCTATTGTTTTGTAGCAGAAGTTTGGAATCTCTAATTCGATATCCAGCTATGATACTTGGTTTTGTATCATTTGGCTGTTAAATCAAGTTAAAATAGTGATTATATCATTTTCCTACTCATTGATTGCATTGCCTAAGTAAGAGCTTCAGCCCTTCAGCCTCAAATATAAGGCCCTGGCTTCAGCATGTTCTCTCTGCTTCAAATAGTTTTTCCCTTTTTTTTTTCCCTTGGTGACTTCTTACTCTGCCCTCAAGATTCGGATTAAACGCTATTTTCCACATTGGTCCTTCTCATAGTTCCCATCTAAACTGGCTTCGTTCTGGCTTCGTTCGAGAGGCCCAGTGTGATAGAGGAGACGGGGGAGAGAATCACAGCTTTTAGAGACACAAAGGTAGCTCTGCAATTTACCTTGAGTCAAGTATTAACCTTTCTAAGAATTAGTTCACTATAATCTAGTGACCTATTAAAAAGTATAATGCAATCTGTGAAAGGTATGATGATTTTTACCTGGGAAGATTGTTGTGATGGCTAAATAGGATAACAATGTCAAGATCCTAGCATAGTCTCTGGTACATACTAAGGTCTCCATAAATGTTTAGTTTCTCGTGCCTGACATAAAATAAACATGCAATAAGTTTGTAGAATGAAGAAATTCCATCTGTGCCAGATACAGCTCTAAAGTATTTTTGTTTGTTTGTTTTTGAGTCAGTGTCTCACTCTGCTGCCCAAGCTGGAGTATAGTGGCACAATCATGGCTCATCACAGCCTCTGTCTCCTGGGTTCAGGTGATCCTTCTGCCTCAGTTTCCTGAGTAACTGGGACTGCAGGTGCATGTCACAAGCCCAGTTAACTGTTTTATTTTTCTATAGAGATGAGGTCTCGCTTTGTTGCTCTGACAGGTCTTAAACTCCTGGACTCAAGCAGTCCTCATGTCTCAGTCCCCCAAAGAGCTGGATTACAAGCATGAGCCACTGCACCCAGCCATCAACTCTAAATTTTTAATAGTCATATTTCAAATGGATGTGAGAGGTCAATATTACTCGTATCTATCAGTCTCCTCCTCTACATTTCCTTCTCTCTCTTTATCCTTATTCTTTCTCAAATTTAAGTTGTCACAGGAAGCAAAGCAGAATATGAATGGATATGGAATGATGTATTCTATATCTTGCCTAGACCAGAAGGCCATTCTCAATAGGTCAGAGCATCCAACATTTCCACTTTGTAAATTCATGCAGGTCCTAGTGATTGCTTCCTTTTCTCCTAGTGCTAGCAAACCATGCACATAGTAATCTACCTTGGATTAACATCAGATTTGATGGTCCAGAATCCTCCTCTTCTCCTTGATTTCCCAAAAATTCAGGGCACGTTAGGACAAAGGATATGATTTAAATCCTATCTTAGACCCACACAAAAGATTAGACTATATAAAAGTTTGTATGTATGAAAACTTGTCGAAGCCCAAGCACATTTCATATGAAGCATTGATTATTTATACAAAGCTATTTGCAGTTTAACATTCTAGAAAGATATATCCTATCCAAGATCAACATGCATCTCTGCTAGAGACTCCACATACCCAATGACACCTAGGAAAGAGGCCTGCAGAGTCCTGGCAAGTGCAATGTCTGCAGTGAAAAGTGAGTCCCACATTTGAAATCAGGGTTTGTCCTATACTAATGAAGAAGAAATTGCAGAATAGTCAAAGCAGACCACACGGTCACTTGGATCTTCTAATGTGGTAGATATCTGACATGCATTTGGGCTGTCTAGCACCCTTTCCAACTGAGGAACTTCGAAACTTAGGAGACCCTTAGGAGACCCACCATGCCAAGGCAGAAGACAGAAATGTATTTTCTTGACCTGTAGATCTGTGCTAAACACCGACCTATAACCTAGGCTTGGACCTATTAGATACTCGTTGACCAATAAGGCACATTTCAAGTGAGAAGACAGAGACACGCAGAAAGAAGTCTCCAGTCTACAGTCATACCACTCTGAATGTGCCCCATCCCATCTGATCTCAGAAGCTAAGCAGGATCAGGCCTAGTTAGTACTTGGATGGGACAAAGAAATCTCCAGGAGGAATCCATACTGACAAGGGATGGGAACAGGGCAGAAAGGCATCCAGATCCCAGAGATGGCAGTGAGATAGACCCAGGATTAGAGTCCTGTTTACTGAGCTGGAATGCCAGTACAGCTAGTAGAGGCCTCCACGAGTATAATTTGGGAATGACTCTTGGTCATGCAATCTCCAATCCTGAATCTCTGGTCCTTCTGGACGTTCTATCTGCCACCTAATGTTATTTAGAAAATTCCTTTTCTACTTAAACTACATAATGATAATTCCACTATTCACAGCTAGGTGAACAAATATAACCAATGAGTTACGTGGCCTTGGGCAAGTAATCTACCACCATGGCCCTAAATTTTCTCAGCTGAAAATGAAGACTTCTGGCTAAACCACCTCTAAAGTGCTTGCCAGTCTTAAAAATATGTATTTATTTAATACTGCATGCTGATTTTTCTAGGCAATTCACGGGTCAGCTTTAAAAAGACCTGCAATTTGGAGGGGAAAAATTGATGTTTCAAAATGCAATTTCGTATATATACATATATATTTCTTTTTATTTTAAAGATGTGGTGTACAAGTCAGGATTGGGTATCTAAGTAGTCTACATACAGGTGAAATTTGGACCTCCCATTGGACCTCACTTCACTTGGATTGGGATCATGCATACTTATTGATGTTGTGTGCCCCCTCCCCTCCCCTGGCAGTGTCCTGTTACTGCCAATCCCTTTCTTGTAGTATTACGAACAGTATTCAGGGTCCACTTATGAGTGATTATATGTGGCACTCAGTTCTTTGTTTCTGTGATAGATCACCGCGTATGATGGACTATAAATCCATCCAAGTTGCTGTGAAGTCCATAATTTTGTCCTTTTTTATGGTTGCATAATATTTCATCATGTATATGTACCACATTTCTTTTTTAGCCAGTCTACTTTCAATGGGCAACATGTTTGGTTTCATGTTTTTGCTATTGTGAATAATGCTGCAATAAACATGCGTGCACAGGTATCTTTTTTGTATAATAATTTGAGTTCCCCTGGGTATACTCCTAGCAGGGGGATTGCTGGGTTGTATGGAAGGTCAATTTCTAGTTCTTTTAGAAATCATCACACTGTTTTCCAGAGAGGTTGAACAAGTTTGCACTCCTACTAACAGGGAGTTACCTGTTCTCTGCATCCTCACCAGCATCTGTTGTTTTTTGTTTTATTAATGATGGCCATTCTTACTAGAGTTAGGTGGTATTTCAATGTGGTTTTGATTTACATTTCTCTGATGATTAGTGAGGTTGAGCATTTTTTCATGTGTCTGTTGGCTATTTGTATATCTTCTTTTGAGAAGTGTCTATTCATGTCTTTTGCCTACTTTTTAATGGGTTGTTTGTTTTTTTCCTTTTGGCATGTTTGAGTTCCTTGTAGATCCTGGATGTTAGGTCTTTGTGAGATATCCAGTTGGCAAATATTTTTTCCCATTCTGTGGGCTGCCTCCCACTATCTTTATGGTTTTCTTTGCTTTGCAGAAGCTTTTCACTTTGATGAGATCCCACTTGTCTATCTTATCTCTTATGGCATAGGCTTTTAGGATTTTGATCAGGAATTGGTTGCCAGTTCCAATTTCCATAAATATGTCTCTTGTGTTTTCTAACATTCTTATAGTTTGAGGTTTATGTTTAGGTCTTTAATCCATTTAGAGTTGATGTTTTGTGTATGGTGACAGGTGGGGTCCTGTTTCATTCTTCTGCATGTGGTCAGCCAGTTTTCCCAGTACCCTTTACTGACTAAATTCTCCTCTCCCTAGTGGCTGTTGGTGGAGGCCTTGTCAAAGATGAGCTGGTTCTATATGCCTGTTCTTGTACTAATACCAGGCTGTTTTGGTTGCTGTAGTTTTATAATAAAGTTTAAAGTCTGGGTGTATAATACCTCCTGCTTTGTTTCTTTTGCTGAGGATTGTTTTGATTATACGATCCATACGAATCTCTATATGAATTTTTGTTTCTATATGAATTTCTATATTGTTGTTTCCAGGTCTTCAAAATGCAGTTTTAACCACATGTTCTCACTCATAAGAGGGATCTGAATAATAGTCACGTTAGCACAAGGGAGAGATTGGCAGTTGCTGGGCACTGGTAGGGGAGGAAAGGTGGGAGGAGGGTGAGGGACACGTGACAACGCAAAGGGTACCTGGTCCACTATCAGGGGGGAGTGAGGGCCAGTTAGAAGCCCAAACTTCACTTGCATGCAGCCTACTTATGTAGCTAATCCTTACTTGTATCCTACAACTCTATAAAAAACTAAAACAAAATTTAAAAAGTACAATTTCACCTCCTGGACATAATCATCTTTCTGTGGTATCACCATTACCCCTTCTACACAACAGGCACTATGAACATTGCATGAAGCCAACTGTATCACTATGGGAGACAAATGAGATGGGGAAATTGGTTTTGAATATCCATTAAATAAGCACTCTGGTAGGCACTGCCATGTATGCGAATTGTCCCATTTTAATCTTCAAAATAACCCAGGGGTAAGAATTATGATGTTCATTTTACAAATGACAAAAATGAGCCACAAAGCTACCCAAGTATCTGTCCAAGTTCATGTAGCAACCAGTGAATGGTAGGGCACATATTCAATCTGGGTCTTTTTTGGCAAGTTCAGAGCCCTCCCTAACATACTCAGGGTAAAATTTGTCATAAGAAGAGTCTGTCTCCACCCTCATTATCAAGCTTGCTCAGTCTAAGTGGTCTTGAGAGTTGAAATAATTGTCTGATTTAAAATTAGGCACAAATCAGCTTTGCCTGAATAACCTAGAAAATTCCTAATGGGAACTATGATGAGTTTCCCAAGAGAATGGAATCTTAAGAAGATTTCAGTGATGGGAAGAAAGACAGTCAGATGCATACCAAGAATGAAAAGACTCAATAAGGAAAATATACATTCTTGTTTCCCTAAGCCCGCCCTCTTTTTTTAATAATCTTTCCTATTAACCCGATTCGTTTACCAAAAACAGAAAACAGAATAAAAGCCCAGCGACCTAATGTCTGTGATGCTCTTGCAGGAAACTACTAAATGTTTATTAAGGCCATACCATACATGAAAGTAAAGAGGAAAAGCATGAAGCCTGTTTCACATATTGCTACAAATCTGTAATGTTAGAATAAAGGGAAAACTGATTCCTACCAATTATGAAAATGTACAGGATTAAATCAATTGCTCTGCCAGATCTGACCAGCATCTGGTCTGCAGCAGGGGCCAAATAGATCTCATTTGGGATATTTATGAAAAGTAACTTCTAAAACATAAATCAAGACTATAAAATCATCATCTGATTACCAAAAATTTTAAAAGCAGAGAAGAAAGTGTATTCGAGTGTAAAATATGGGTTTGGAGAAGGGAGGAGACAGGCAGCTTTAGCACAGAACAAGAAGCAAAATCAGACACCAAGAAGAGGGAGGGATGAACGTCTAAGACAGGAAATGAAGGCTGTATCTTCCTGAAAACAAAGCACAGCGAGGAGTCAAAGCACCAATCATCTCCTTCCAGCCCTTCTTCAACCCAATAGCACTTTCATTCCAACTGATGTTTCAGGTCAGCCAGAAAGAGGCTGGGGCCTTACTTATCCAAATGATCATCTTTATTTGTTTTCTTCTATCTAGATATGGCTTTAAACCCAAGGAAACCTAAAGGAGAACTTATGGACTCAAGTATCACAGGAAGAAAATGTTGGCAAATTGGAAAGACAGATAGAGGGATTTGCTTTACACACAGCTGTACTCTGTAACACAAAGATCAATTAAAAGCTCTGGACTGCTGAAACTGGCCTGGGGGCCCACAGCAGGAGGGCAGCATGAGTTCTTTGAGTCTTCATGCTCCTCATCCTCTGTCTCATAATAGATAAATTCAAGTCATAACAAAATTCTGTTTTCTCAATTTCAAGGAAATTTAAATTGGGCAATTTTAAACTTAACCTAGATCGATTTCTATGGTTATATGATTCTTTTTAATCAGAAAATTTCAAAGGGCTATACTTCCATCTCTCCCCAACACATGAAGAGATTTATAACAATCTTTTCTTCAGCAAGACTGTGGAGAGAAGAGGGGGGAAAAGTCACTGAAAATAACTGTCTTTGCACAAATTTTTTCACCGACTGGGCATATGAATGCCTCATCATCAATGTTCCCCCCACCAAAGAATTGTTTTTCCTAATTTCAATATATAAAATTAAATGAAGAAATTAATTCATTTGACAAACAATTTGAACACTATTGCCATACAGTGTGTTAGGAAAAAAATAGGATGAGAAGATAACATTATCCTCTTGAGGGAGTTCATGGTTTAGACAAAAGGAGACAGAATGTAAAGAGACTATTTCAGGGTATTGTGTTAGTGGATATGGAAGACATGCTGAAAGAGATGTGGGGACACAGAAAAAAACAGATCAAGAACACCTTTCTGGGAGAAGTGATGCCTAAGCCAAATTCCAGAGCATAACCTGGAATGGGCAAGGGGAGGAAGGGGACTGTGGTGGGGAAAGCAGCTCTCTAGGCAGAGGAAATAGCCTGAGCAAAGGCATGGGGGTGACCAGACATACGATGGGTGCAGAGAACCAGGGTGGGTCAGTGTTTCTGGAGTGGAAAAGGATGAGAGATGATTCCAGAAGGGCCAGGTCAGAGAGCCTGGTGTGCCATGTTAAGGAGGAAGACATATCTTCTCCAAGAAAAGTTTATTTATCCCACAAAAGGCTAAAGGTTATTGCTATCGGCGAAGTCTAGAAGATGCTACATGATGCCGTTTTCCACCAGCAAAAATAGCAAGGGAGACACTATGTTGTTCATGTTTACCCACTTAGATGTAGCTACAGCCCAAAGTTCTTATATGGTGCCAAGAAACCAAAAGGGCCTAAGATACCAGTTGATGCCAAAAAAGGAGGCAAGTTGGAAGATTAAATATAGAAGATTACAGTTGGTCTGGGCAGGAAAAACTGATGATAAAGACTCGCCAGAGTCAAAAGAAGCAGCCATTCAAGATGGGCTTCTTTCCATTGGAGGGAATTGTTGACTCTTGTTGGTTTGTTGTTTGTTTATTTAGAATTAACATAAGCTAAAGGATCATTCCTAAATTTCAACTTAGCCACTGTGTATCTTCCTTAACAAATCAATATTTGTAAACTTAACACCTTCTAATTATGTAGCAATTTGTTCTTCTCAAATATTTTATGACGTTCCCTCATGAATTCCAGCAAGGGAGATAGATGGAAATCATTAGCCCCATTTTTCAGGTGACAGCAGGTAACTTCCTTGCATCCTGCCAGTTGGTAGTGGGTAGAGCAGGTATTAGAACCTCACCTTTTCAACCCAATTCCAGGCAATTCCCTGTGACAGTGTCTGAAATAATAAGTGACATGAAAAGAAAGACTGAACATGTTGGCTCAGTTATTCTGTCTGGTTTCAGGAACCTAGAGTCCACACACACAACTGTTTGGGAGATTCCAGAGCAATAACACTAGAGAAACAGGAAAGAAAGCAGCATTAGAGTGTTGTAGACCAGAATTTGAAAATCAGTTACTAGCTGCATGACTCTGGACAAGCTACTTAATGCTTTTAAGTCTCTGTTTTCTCTTTGGTAAGTTGGAAGTAACAAACTATTCCCCACAAAGAATTAAAAGTAATAGAAGGAAAGCTGGTATTCAATAGTTGTAAATTCAATGCTAGCTATCAGTAATACAACCAGTATTCTGTATCAATTTACACCCTTTGTTCCAAGGATAAGACTGAAACTCTTTCAGCAAATCTACAGAAAGCTTTGCCCTATATACACTTTAAAAGGTTTCCAAATATCAAAAGCTCACTTTGGGCTGCACAGTGACGCATCTACGCCCTACGAGCACCCAGTAACTGGTTGAAATAATGTCCTAATGCCTCTGTGAACTATTTTATTATTAATTTCCATCTGCTGATCAAGACAGAAAAGATACAAATCATTGATCACCAGCAATTGTTTTTCCATGCTTGGGATGTGATTCAATGGTCTGCAGTGTTAAAAAAAGAGACGATTAAGGGGAGAAAAGTGATAAAACAGATGTTGAATAAAAAAATACAATTTCCCATTGAATAAAGTAGTAGTTGTGCCCAGGAGAATTAGCTACACAATACATTTTTCCCTCAAGGGCTAGAGAGGCATTCTGTTCCTGCTCATTTGCCCCCTGGAAAAAAAAACCCAACCCCCTTAGGGAGTCATGAATTATTCTGTTTATTACCCTAGTCTGTAATGTACTCTATATCTTTTCTTAAGTATATAGACTTTCAGGTTAAGATTCAGAGCATTTCTTAATGCTCATTTCCGTGAAGGCGTCTAACAAGCAGCACCACGCCTTTCATGAACTTTAACGACAACTTCAGCAAGCTGGTCTGCCCTTGCACGCCAAAAACCAAGAGGGAAATGTAATATCATCATGCAAAACTTTCTGTTGCTGTTGTTTCAAGGAAAGGTACTAAAAGGTCTTTGCATGTGACTTTTTGCTAGAGACCTTCTATAGCCTACACACCAGAAGAGCGACTCAGGTTTGTCAACGTCTTCCTTCTTGGAGGTCAAAAGTAAACAAAATTAAAGGGGAACGGAGGGATGAGTGCCTAAAAATTGATGAAATCAGAGACCTGAGATAGCACATGGTATTCAAATGATCTGAAGCATTCTGAGTTGGAAAAAAAAGAGAGGTAAGTATCACCCTGTGACTAGAAACCTAAAATAGACACAAAACAAATTATTTCTCATTGGATCCCTGCCTAATGTTTATAAGAAGATTTTAAATAGTTCCTCCATTACCCATCTACCTTCCAAAATACAAAGATGCTTCACCACCTAAAGCTATTGAGTTTTATTTTTAAGACTCCATGTAGAAAGAAGTTAAGAAATTTTTTGGTAGAAAAAGGAGATATGCATGATGATTGGGAGATTTTTTTTGTAAGTTAAGAATTTTGTTGATAGGAGGTAATATCCTGAAGCACTTGGATTCCAAACAGAATTTTTTGAAGTTTCTTCAAATTAAGCCATAATTATTCATCTATTTATCAAATATTTTGACCTAATGCCTGAGCACATGGTAGAATTGCATTGTTGAGTGGAGCCAATGACTAGTTCCGATCAATAACTTGCAAGCAGAAGTGATGTATATCACTTTTGAATTATACATTTAATTGATGGAGTCAGATACTCCAGAAGATTTCATTTCCCTCTGTTATGATAACTGGCAATGCCTGAGATCATGGCTCTGTCATCCAGGTCCAGAAACTATGACACAGAGTATTTTGCTAACTAGCAAGGAACATGTGACATTATGAGATAAACAAATCTTTATTGTTTTAGGCCACTGAGATTGGAGTTTTTGTTACAGCAGCATAACCTAACCCAACCTGGTGAATACACTACTTTTCATAATTGCACGAGCTCTAATTCGCTGAGGCAACTTCCCTCATTCATGAGTGTTCTTCACTCTCACATCTTCTCTTC
Source organism: Carlito syrichta (assembly GCF_000164805.1). NCBI lineage: Eukaryota > Metazoa > Chordata > Mammalia > Primates > Tarsiidae > Carlito > Carlito syrichta. The sequence continues at coordinate 1,233,722 of NW_007253822.1, read as the reverse complement.
CCTTCTATTAATTCAACCACAGCATTAATTCATCTTAAAAATCTCTGCTATATTATGGTTAACAAATTTCATGCTGACAGAACACAATAATTTATGGCCAGTATCTTAATTTATTTATTGGGCTATACTCTTCACAGCCTGTGCATTTTTAATAGGTTTATAGTAGGATTATTCATTTATCCATGTGTGTGAAATGGGGCCTTCATAATTCACCTGTGGCATTACCTAACATTAATTATTAGGATCAAGGATCACTAATTGTGGGACCACTAATAGTGAAGATAAAATACATCCTCTTATACTCTGCAAAAATTCCGTGCCATTTCTAATAGTAGGGGCAAAACATTTTATTAAATTCAGATTACTGGTTTTGAATCTAATTTAGATCACTAACTTGGCTAACATCTTATTAACATAGGCATGGGATAAGAAGGAAGAATGCGATTATGAATAAATAAATATTTTATTTATCTCATTGATGAAATAATTTAGAAAATGTTTTTCTAGAATGTTCAGGGTTCTAGAAAATTATTTTAAATGCCTACTCCAGGCTATTCCCAGATTATGGATATATCAGAGTTCCTTAATTACCAGCAACAGAGTCCATCTCTGGAAAACAAGCAAAAAAAGGATGATGCTGTAATGACGTGAAAAAACTCACAGTATCTAAAAGAAGGCTGAATAACATAGTTAAAAATACACAGGAATCCAGCAGTCAAGAGTGTCTTGGCAAAAGTAATGGCTAGGCAGCTGAGGAGGCACTTCTGCTGGAATAAAAACATTCCAACAATGTATCAGTCCTTTAATTACTCTCTTCAAGGTTTAAACTCCAAAGGGAAAATCTGATTGCTAAATTTAGGTCACATGTCCATACCAGGTGGTAGAAGGATGAATTAGGGGAAAGAAACTCAAGTTTCCTTCAGCCTACAGAGTAAAAGTACGGGACCCTTAATTTACTATGCTAACAAAGCTGCATGCAAGGGAAGAAAGTTTATTCCCCAAAAGGAAATTAAAGTGCTGTTAACAGGGGAAGTGGCTGCTGAGTAGCTAATAAAGAAACACCAAATATCTACCGTTATCTACATAAAAACTAAAGGCTTCCATTAATTAACAAATGTTCTAAGGAGTTTGTAGTCTATTTAATTCTGCAATATATCAGTCAAAATTCAGTCAGTAAAAAGGAATCATGCTGGGTGTTTCAAGCAGGAAGAAACTTAATTCAGAGGATTAGAGGCTTACTAAACCATGGACATACAGAAAAACAGAACATGCAGATGCAGGAAACTGCCAAACAAAATATCAGCCTACAACACCAAAGTGGGTAATTTACAGGAGAACATCTGGAAGCCAATGGCAAAACCTCATGTGCGTCATCGGCCAAAGTCTGAGACCTACCTATTTCTGCCACAGGCGCTAAAATGGTTTCTGCATCTCTTCTGCCTTCCAAATCTCGTATCTCTCATTAGTGAACTCTAACCTGGAAGCCTGCTGCAATGATTCTGAGAAAAAAGTAGTTGTCATGCTTCTAGCCCCTACAATTCAAGAAAGAACAGTGAGTTGGGAAAATAGAGCTGAATTTCCAACAGACAACGCAGCACTTGATAAATAGTTATTCGATTATTTTTATCAGGAACTGTCACATATTGCAAAATTGTAAAATTAGGGTTGTATAGTCATTGATCCCACTCATACTCTTGTAAGTAGATTTATATAATTGAATATTATTTTCTTCCATCTGCTATTTCTTGTCTCTTTTAAGTAACAAATATTGGGTGTTTACCATGTGCTAGTCATTGAATTGATATAGGCATTGGTGGTAAAAAAAAATTCCTTCCCTTAGAATCCTTACAACCTAGACAAGTGACAGAAGCAAATATGAATGTGTATAAAAGGTGCAATTAAAGTATAGGAAAAGAAAGACTTTTCAGAGAAGTTGTCTTCTTAGCTAAAACTTGAAGGATGGCTAGGCTATCTTTAGACAAATTAGAGTGGGGAAGGAATTCCAGGCATTTCTTTTCTGTTTAGGAGTTCTGACATCAGTATCTCACTATTTTGATTATTGTGATTTTATTTTTTAATATCTGATAGGCAAGTTCTTCTTTGTACCCTTTTTTTCAGATGTGTCCTTATTTTTCCACATTCATTTTTACAAATAAACACTAAAGTTAATTTTATAACTTCCAAGAGGATTTTGACTAGTATTGACATATTTTATTAGATAGTAATTTTATCTATTAATACAAGAACTCAAAAATTAAGCCATGGATTTAGCAAAACTATAGATGTGACCTAGCCAGTTCTTATTTGATGCCTTTTGTATATTTCTCCCTTTTAAAACCTGGTTCTCCACATGATTCTTTATTTCAGAATTGTGGTAAATTCACTATAATTTATTGGTCTAAAATGTTTTGTATTGATTTTTCCTGGTACATATCATATTCTTTGATATACTGATTTAATTCTTCCTTCAGTTAAGAAAAGTTTTCCTTAATCATACCTTTAGATATGTTTTGTACCATTTTTTATGTCTCTTTAGGAATATTAGTGATGTACATTTTGAATTTTTATGATCATTTTCTCTATAACTAATTTTCTACTATTTTTTACAGTTAATTTTCTCAAGCTTATACATAATTTTTACTCACTTTTTGGTCAATTTCATTCTAGTTTATGTGGTATCCATTGTGATTTTCATCTCATAATTTTTTTCTATTTTTCTTTGTACTCATTTTCTTATTTAGTTTTTGTTTGTTTTCTTTTCAATCTCTTACTGTTGAGAAATCTCTTACCATCACTAGCACATGGTAAACACCCAATATTTGATACATAAAAGAGACAAGAAATAGCAGATGGAAGTGATCTCTTCTTACAATTATTGTATTGCTTCTCAGAACTTATTTTTATAAAGATACCATATTAGCTATAATTTCTTTGAAATATGGAGCTCTATTTAAAACCTTCCTTTATTTTCTGTGCATAATTCGTTATGCAGATGTAAACTCTTCATCTTTCTTTTGTTTGTGTGTTCCTCTCCTTATTTTCTTTTGCATATTTGCATATGTAGTTCCCATCTTTCCGCTTATTTTTGATGAGTCATTACCTGCTTGAGAGTATCATAGAATTGAATTGTTGCAAGACAGAGGAAGAAATTGGAGAGTTCAAAATCCTCTCTGAATTTTATGATAGTATTACTATTGCAGCATTAAAGCTGTTTAGCAAGTTTCCCCAAAACTCAGAATCCTACCAAATACGTGTTCATGAGTTTGTGGGTTGACTGGGACAGCTTTCCTTCAGCTAGGTTAGATCCATGGTTCCTGTAAGGCTAATGTTTTCTCCATCTTACTTGGGACCAGTTGAAGAGGAAATGACTCCCTGGAGCATACTCTTCTCACAACAATCACAGGAACACAAGAGGGCTAGACAAACTATGCAAGCATATTTCAAGTCTTTGCTTGCATCATATTTCTAGTATCCCACTGGCCAAAGCAAGTCATATGACCCAACCCAAAGTCAAGGAATGGGAAATATACTGTGCCACATGAAGCCAAGAAAGAGAGGGATGTATAATTCTATTAAAGGAGAAAGCACAAAATAACATAGTTGTCTTTAACAAACTCATTGTAAACTTTATTGAAAACAAGTTTACAAAATCTGTTATTTCTGCTGTCCTGGGCCATTCTTCCTGACTGTTCTGGGCTTCACAGTAAAACCACTAAGTAACAAGCTAAGTTCTGATCTGGCAATGACTGTTTTCTTCTCTTACCGTCTATACTTACCCTTCACCCTTCACCTTCAACATTCTGTTAGCAAATTGCACCATGATATTTAGTAGAAAAAGCAAGTCAGTATGGTTTCTCCTTCAAATCTACCTTCTCCACCTTTCAGTGACATGGAATGAGGTCATTCTAGGAACATTTTCAACCTCTCCTTTGACTTGTCTTTGCCCCCAGAAGCATCATTGTCTATATTCATCAGGCATATGCCAATGAATCCTGCCTAACCCAAGTATCTATATTTCTACTCTCAGCAAGTTCCCACATCTCAACCTTGAAGTCACAGCATTTGCTATGTGTACTTTTACTTTATGTCTTTCAGGATTCATTGAATAAAATAGTTTTTTCCTACATTTTTTTTCTTTTTCTTTTTTCAAGTTGCATGTGGATTTTGAGGGTTAAAATATTTTATTTCATCATTTTTAAATGAAAACCACAAGATTATATATTGAATGTACAATCAAATTAGAAACTTCTGGATTTTTTTATGTTTGGTTCTCAGTCATGTCATCTGATACTATAGTTATACAGTTGCACTTCTAGATTTAAGAGCATAACTCTAAATTTATCCCTGTTAAATGATGTCTTGTTAAATTTGTTCTTGTCTAAGATTTTTGAAAGATCCTGATCCTGGCATACAGTATATTTATGCAGCCCTTCCATCTTCACATCATTCATAAATTCAGTCAGCTAACTGTGAATGTGCTCATCCAATCACTGCTAAACTTGTTGAATGGGGTGGGGCTAAAGGCAGCCATTCCTATTTCCCTCAAGGTCTATCAGTCATCCTGATCCACTTAACCTACATTTATTCATCTTGTGCCCAAGGATAATGTGATAAATTTTGTCAAGCGGTTACTGAAATTCAGATGCCTAATGTCTGCAGCATTCTCTGATCAACCAGAGTAGAGAGCTAATAATTTTAAAAGACAACGAAGGTGAAGATGAAGACAATGAAGAAAAAAGAAGAAGAGGAGGAAGAGAAGGAGGAGGAGGAGGAGACAGGGGAAAGAGGAAGAGAAAAAGAAAAAAGATAAGTCCAGCCATGGTAGTTCCTACCTGTAATCCCAGCACTTTGGGAGGCTGAAGTGGGATGATCACTTGAGCCCAGGAGTTCAAGACCAGCCTGGGCAGCATAACAAGACTTTGTCTCTACAGAAAAATAAAATAAATAAATAAAAAGGAAGAAGAGAAAAGAAGAGAACATAGACGTTTGAGTAAAGACTAATTAAGAAAAATAAAGAGAATGGAGTAACTGATAATATAAGGTAGCCATAGAACAAAAGAAAACTGCAAAATATGTTTTATCTCATTCTCTATATTCAGAATAGTAAATGTTTAAATCAGAGTTACCAAAACTGTGTCCTGCAGAACAGACTATTTAGAAGTGTCACACTATAGGTGTTATAACTGTGATACTTCTCAAGGCCTTTAACATGCTAATGTATACTGTTAATTCCCAAAAGGGATATAGTATCCAGAATTGAACAGATGTGTTTGATCAGAAAACCTTTTCACATGAACCATCTCACAGGATTAGGGCTACCAGGGTACTTTCGTGAAATGCTAGCATAAACCATCTATTTTATTGTTTGATCCATTATGGAGCACATGGCAATGATTGCCAAGTTTACCTTGACAGGAATCGCTTCAGTTTGACTTTCTTCATTGGAAAAGAAGAAAGTAAAGCACTCCTTTGTGATAGTTTGCGTCAGAGACTAGAGTGAAAATGACATTCAAACAAAAAAACAGACCTGAGTTAGAGAAAAGCAGTAGGAAAGGTTAAATAAATTAATTAACCTAAAGACAAGCCGATGCTCTGCTGATTACTGACCACAGAAAATTGTTTGAGTACAGAAGCTATCTCTCTGTGTTTCCATTTTCTCTTCTGTAACATGGGGATAATGTTTATCCTTCCTAGATCACAGCGCTATTGTGGATATCAAATGACATAATACCTATGAAAACACCTTGTAAATATAAAGTACTCTACAGTTGTACATATGGATGATTCAGGGAGTACTAAAAGCCATGGAACTCAGTGGCATAACACAGCAAAGATCTACTTCATGCTTATGTCACAGTCTAGTGTAGCAGGTCACTGGGATTGGTCATTGTGTTAGTGTCTCTGCTTAGTCATTCAGAGACACCCTTCCACCCAGCATTCTACTGCCTTTATCATGTGATCTCCATGGGACTGTGGGATTAGAGAAGAGAATGGAGGATGGGTGTGCATGGAGGTTTCTTTGTTTTTTTGTTTTGTTTTTTAATGAGCCATCTCTCTAGCCAGAACACAAACAAGTGGGCCCAACATATCCACCAGGGACTAAAAAAGTAGTTTAGGCATTTTTCCAGGAAAAGAGGAGAAGCATATATTGTGGTATTCTCTGACACCAGATATTGCTGGCAGCTGATTATAAAGGAGTTTTTATATTACCCCTTGCACCCTGCCAGCCCAGGGTTGTTCTCTCTGAATCCATCTACATCCATGGCCCAATTTAACTAAGATTGATGCAGGAGGATTTCACATTTCAAACTGACAAAGTAAAATTTAAACGTATTCCTCTAAATAAAAAGAATTTAAGTATTGGAAACCAGGCAAATGAGGTGATTCTCATTAGAACTTTCTAATAATTAAGTAAAAGCTATTGTTCTCAGGAAAAACTCCCCTACCTTCCTCATAGCACAAGGTGCAGCACCATTTAAGGTCTTATTCCATCTACAGAAAAGCTAAATAAGAAGCCTATTAAATATTTTTAGTAATATTTTTGTCTCATTACAGAAGTAATAAATGTAGAAATGTTTAATGTAGACAGGCAGCCATTACAAAATAATTTCCTTCAACTATTTTGTACCATAAGAGGGTTAAATATTTAAAGATTGTTTCTCCATAAAGAAAAGTACGAATAAAGCAGAGCTTCCCCTATCATTTATCTCCCACATTGCTTGACTTTTGCTCACTCTCTGGCAATTGTGAAGAAAGTCTATTCTCTGTAGCCGCTCACCCCTGCAGCAGTAACCCCACCTGGTCTATTGGTAATCTGTTACAGCATAACAAACTGCCCCTAAAAATTTGGGTCTCCAAGCAACAACAACCATTTATTATTACTCACAATCATGTGAGTTGCCCGGTTGATTCTTCTGCTCCTGGTGGTGTGGTGGGCTTTGGATAGTTTTGCAGACTCAAGAAAGCAGGAGCATCAAAGCATCTGACTCACATGCCGGTAGCTGTTGTTGGAAGCTCAGCTTGGGCTGTTAGTGGAGCACCTCAGTCCTTTCCCACATGGGCCGTTCTACTGGCATGTGCCTTCCACAGTGCAAAGACTGAGCTCCAAGAAGTGCTGGTATGAGCTACAGATTTCTTAAGGCTCAGGTTCAGGCCACATAATTTTGGTCAAAATAGATCACAGGTCAGCCTAGATTCAAGGGGACGAGAAATAAATAACAGACGAGGTCACATTGCTAAAGAATATAGGAGGGGAGACATTATTGTGGTCATCTTTGTAAATATACTTCAGCACTTCCATTTAGCAAGTATATCCTGCTCCAGTCAGTGCCTTTGAGGACCTCCTCCTCATTAAGAACTATAGCTATAAGCATCTATTAAAATGACAGCTACACTTCTTCTGCCCAGAGACTTTCCGCACGCCCTACATCCTACCTTCTGTTTCAAGCCTTCTTCAGCATTGCTCTCCAGACTCGTACCTAAATACTCCCTCTCTTCCAGGTTCCTGTAATTAATAACTCATTACAAGAGCAGAGACAGTGCTGCCCCTCTCCTCTAGACGAGCTTGGAGACTGCAAACACAGTCGCAAGGGGAAGTCGAGAGTATGATGTTTATAGATGAGACAGAGGTGTATTGGGTTGAGGGAGGGGGCAATGAAGGTCATGAGGGAGTGAAAGTCACTGGTGGAACTGCCACTGTAGAGCAATATGTCAGGAAAAATCGGAGGTGGAGGGAGGGAGCTTCTTCTCAAGATGCTGTATCTCCAAATAAGCAAAATTATACACACTCACATGCACACACACATACAGCCATACCTTCGCACACATACCCACACAACACACACACACCTAAATCCACACTCACACATATTTTCACATGCTCATAAACAGACACACACACAAACACAGACCCGCACATCCACATACTCCCACACTCATACCCAAAGCCCAATCTCCCAGTCCTTTAGCAAATCTAGAGCAGAGCAAGGAGGTCAGTGGTTTCCCTTGAACTCATTCTCCAAAAGTGGAGTCTTTTCAACAATTTTGAGGTAATATGTGGCAATGGTGCTCACTGACTGTGATCCTGAGATGAAACAGTATGAAAGAAGCACAGTGGAGAGAAAGTAGGGAGAGAAGGGTGCTTTCTTTGTGCTTCCTTCCACACCACCAAATGGGCACCCCACCAGTCACCCCAGGCCCACATCCTGCTGTTAGAACCTGGCTATGCTGCTGCACAAAGCCCCACTTGTCTGGAGGCCAACCAGGGCTCCGGAAGGACATATCTGGTGACAGCTTTCCCCACGGGGACACCGATCACTGATTAGTTCAAGCATCACACAAAGCCTAGGGACTGGATTCCAAGAAGAGGTGATGTAGCAGAGGGGTTTCTATTGTGTGGATGTCTATTGTGGGCTTTGGAAGGCAGAAGGAAGCCGAGTCTGGGAAGTATTTGCAGAGGTAGGAGGAAGAGGAGATCAAGGTTACACCAGGGCAACACATTGGAAAGGGAGTGAGAACGGATACCTTTTCTAAAAATTCGCCAGCCCCTACCATTTTAAATATTTCTTTAGTATTGTGAAAATAAAAGGGTCAAAGGGAGATAAAGGTGAGCTTTTATCCAATTGAGGATACATACTGTTTTTGTGCCTTTGCACATTCATTTCATTTTAGTGTCAAAGAGAAACCAGCAAGTCGAAATCCCATGAACACAGTTCATTTGTTTTATTGGGAAGGTTGAAGCAAAATCATTTGAAAAGGCTACTACTTTATACCATGATGCATACGTCAACCTTTCAACTTCAAATGTAGCCTCCAAAAAACATCAAAGTCATTTTTTTTTCTTTTTTGGCTAAGTGTACAATGACAAATGTACCAATTTTAGGCTCCAAAAGAAAACCTCAACTTCACACTGACTTCTCGTCATTGAAGGCTGGTAAATCAGATACAAGGAAACGACAGGCAAGGAAAAGAAAGACAAGGAAAGTATACTGTCAAAAGTCTGTCCAGCCCAACACGTGTTTACTGAGCATCTGCTAGGCATCGGTCACCATACTGGCTGCTGGGGATAATAGGGTGAGTTAAAAAGATCTCCGTCCTGAAATGGTTTCTAGTCTAGTGTGGTTGGCAGACAGGGAAAGGTGATATTATTTAAAAATCATCAAGGCATGCGCAAGATGCTATGGGAACCCAGTGGAGGAGCCCCTCCCAGAAGAGACAGCCTTAGAGCTGAAAGCTGCAAAACAAATAGAAGATACTCAGGCCAATAAAGCGATAAGGTAGTAAAGCGACAACCCAGTGGCAGAATAGGCCAAAAGGCGGAGAAACAGTCAAGAATCGCAAAACACAAACCCTATAAACTATTCAAAGACTCCAGGGTGTTATGTGCTAGTCAAGGAGCAGCAGGAGATGAAACGGGGGAGGTGGGCAGAGCAGGAAAGACCTTGTGTGCTTGTAAGGAGCTTATACTTACCCGGAGGTGACCTGAGACAGGGGACTCAGAAGGCAAGATTTGCATTTTAAATAGAGTCCCTTGGCAGCAGCACAGAGGACAGAGCTGAGTAGGGTAGGACCTGAGGCAGGGGACCAGGTGCTAGACCTGTGTGACAGTACCAGCAAGAGATGACAAGACAAGGGCGGTATTTACAGGGGTGGAAAGGAAGAAATGGATTCGGAAAAGATTTAGGGTGAAAGATGTTCAGGAGTTTGTTAATTAGGTGTGGGCAGGGAAAGAGAAAAAGGAGTCTTGGGATTGTTGGGATTAATTAAGACGAAGCCATAAAAGAAGGAGGAAGGCTTGGGGAGATAGGCCTGGGGAGAGGTTGGTCTGGGAAATATTGATGGTAAAAATTTGGGAGTTGCCAGGTAGACAAGCCCAAAGCTCAAAGCTGCTGAGAGAGATCATGAGGAGATAAAGGTTTCAGGAGTTAGAATCCAAGATAAATGAAAATATCCTAGGGTAAAATCTGTGGACTTGAGAAAGCCAGTGGATGAGACAGAAAACTAATTACAGGACAGGTAAGGTGGCTTGTGTCTATAATCTCAGCACTTTGAAAGTCTGAGGTGAAAGGATTGCCTGAGCTCAGGAGTTCCTGACCAGCCTGGACAACATGAGACCTTGTCTCTACAATAAACTAAAACAAACAAATAAACAAAACAACTGGTGTGGTGGCACACGTCTGTAGTCCCACCTGCACACTGAGAAGGCTGAGGCAGAAGGACCACTTGAGCCTAGTAGGTCGAGGCTGCAGTGAGCTGTGAATGGGCCACTGCACTCCAGATTGGGTGACAAAGTGAGACTCGAAGGAAGGAAGGAGGGAAGAAAGGAAGGAAGGAAGGAAAGAAAGAAGGAAAGAAGGAAGGGAAGAAAGAAGGAAGGGAAGAAAGAAGGAAAGAGAGAAAGAAAGAAAGGAAAGAAAGAAAGAAAGGAAAAAGAAAGAAAGAAAGAAAGAAAGAAAGAAAGAAAGAAAGAAAGAAAGAAAGAAAGAAAGAAAGAAAGAAAGAAAGAAAGAAAGAAAGAGACAGGCTAATTATACCAGGGAGCTTGCTCAAGTAACAAAGGTTACCATTTTGGGGTTGTTTTAGAATGTTGTCTGTGTTTAAAGGCCTGGTACTGAACAGCCAGGAAATGACATTCAAACCAGAGAAATCTTGGTGCCTGAGATCGGGAGGCAAATCCAATCTGATGGCTCTTCATCCCCCCGGCTGCCTTCTCACATTCTCTAATCATCCAGAAATGACTCTACAATAGCAGCTAATTTTTTTCCTATTTTTTTTTTTTTAATTTTTGTAGAGACATCTTGTTGCTCAAGCTGTTCTCAAACTCCTAGCCTCAAGCAATCCTCCTGCCTCAGCCTCCTGAGTAGCTGGAACTACAGGCAAGTGCCATCGTGCCCAGTTAATTAATTAATTAATTTTTTTTACTTGTTTTGTAGAGACAGGGTCTCACTATATTGCCCAGGCTGATCTCGAACTCCTGACCTCAAGTAATCCTCCTGCCTCAGCCTCCTGAGTAGTACAGGCACATACACCATGTCCAGCTAATTTTTTTTTTGAGTTGGAGTCTCACTCTGTTGCCCAGGCTGAAGTGCAGTGGCACACTCATGGCCACCCCATCAACCTGCTGGGCTCAGGCGATTCTTTCACCTCAGCCTTCCAAGTAGCTGGAACTACAGGCACGTGCTACCATACCTGGCTAATTTTTTTTTATTTATTGTAGAGACGAGGTCCCGCTGAGTTGCCCGGGCTGGTCTCAAACCTACGGGCTCAAGCAAGCCAAAGTTCTAGGATTACAGGCTGAGCTGCCAAGCCCAACCTTTTTTTATTTTTTACTTTTTTTGTAGAGACAAGGTCTCACTATGTTGCCCAGCCTAGTCTCAAAATCCTGCACTCAAGTACTCCTCCTGCCTCAGTCTCCCAAAATGCTAGGATTATGGGTGTGAGCCACTGTATTAGCCTTTTTTTTCTTCATTCTTTTTTTTTTAAGTGAGAAAGCAGGATTTATTGAGAGGACAGAAAAGTTCCCACAGTGGGAGAGGACCCGAAGGGGTTGCCCTTTTCTTCATTCTTTATGAAGTGCCTACCAGTGCCAGGCCCTGGGTTGGGCTTTACGCTACCAGGTGAAAAAAAGTATGATCCCTGCCCTAGAGAAGCCCGTGATGTGCTTGAGTTTTCTCAGATTGACAGGTTGCTGTTTGATTCCTTTACTTGCTTATTCACTATACCAGGCTAGACCTAAGTCCTTTATTTTTCTAATCCCCACACACGAGTCCTATCTCTGCCCAACCTACTAGCATCAGGATGACCCATCATTTGACTTCTTTACTCCAAAATGTTTTGTGCTGTGTTCTTGTGGTCTGGAAGTTTCTACAGACCACACAAAAGGGCCAGTTGAGAAGTCTGTGGTGAGGTGAGACAGTGAACTACAAGGCACCTGCTGCTTAATGGCAGAACAAAGAGCAAATGTTCTCAGTCCTCTCTTTAGCCTTCCTGCCTCCATGCAAAGTCTTCATAACCCCTTCCTCTCCTTTCTTCTCCCCTACCCTGCAAGTCACTACCGTCACCCCTATATTGAATGCAAAGGAGCTGTAAGGTTTCTACTTACATCCTAAGTAAGCTTGGACATCATTAGAGAGCATGGTAGCTCCCAAAGTAGAATGTTCTGTTTTCACCTCTATTCAGTTATTCAGCTAGCACATGTTGAAAGCCCACCATGTACTAGCATCTAGTTACAGTGCAGGGGATGTGGCAGTGGACATGACAGACAAAAATCCTTGCCTTCATGGAGTTTATATTCTAGTAAACTCCAGCTACCAGCCTGGTAGAGTGGCACTAATGCATGTACATACACTAGAACCAGAGTAGAACCTATGACCCCACCTGCAATGTTCATCCTCTGCCTATTCTGAGAGTGATGACCTCCTGGCTCCTGTCCTGGCCCTCCCTGTCTTTTCTGCCTCACTTCAGATGAGCTGCAGTTACACCTTCAATACCTTTTGTGAGTCTGTCTTTGCTTAGGAGAAGTAAATAGGAGACAGATTGGGATAGTAACAGGACTCACTGGGGTGACTTTGGCAGTAAAAAGTGGCATTAGTGCAATATTTCAATTATAAAAATTAGGTTCAACCTACATATTATGTTGACTTATATGATGTGATATACACCAACTCTATGACTACCTGAGGAGGAGGAAGATTGACCCAGCAATCCCACTACCAGGGATCTACCCAAAGGTAAAAAAATCAATATATTTAAAAAGAGACCTGTACTTGTATGTTAATTGCAGCACTACTCATAATAGCAAAATCATGGAACCAACCTGAGTGCCCACTAACAATTGACGAAAAAGAAAATGTGGGGCCGGGCTCGGTGACTCAGCCTGTAATCCTGCACTTTGGGAGGCCAAGGTGAGTGGATTGCCTGAGCTCACGGGTTTGAGACCAGCCCAGGTATCTTGGAGAGAACTTGTCTGTACAATAAATTTTTTAAAAAATTAGTCTGTACAATAAATTTTTTAAAAAATTAGCTTGTAGTTCCAGCTACTTGGAAGGCTGAGGCAGAAGGATCATCGGAGCCCAACGGGTCGATGCTGGGGTGGCCGTGAGCGTGCCACTGCACTCCAGCAGGGGTGACGGAGTGAGACTCCAACTCAAAAAAAAAAAAAAGAAAATGTGGTATATATACACCATAGAATACTACACAGCCATGAAAAAGAATGAAATTATGTCCTTTGCCTACCAACAATTGACCAGATAAAGAAAATGTGATATATTTACATCACAGAATACTACACAGCCATGAAAATGAATGAAATCATGTCCTTTGCCCACCGACAATTGACAGAATAAAAAAAATGTGGTATATATACCCCATGGAAGACTGCACAGCCATGAAAAAATGAAATCATGTCCTTTGCCCACCAACAATTGACTGGATAAAGAAAATGTGGTATATATACTCCATGGGATACCACACAGCTATGAAAAAGCATGAAGTCACGTCTTTTGCAGCGACGTTGATGGAGCTGGAGATCGTCATCCTAAGGGAGTGGACTCAGAAACAGAAAACCAAACACCACAGGTTTTCACTCATATGTGGGAGTTAACAGTCACAAAGATGGAAATAATAGACAACAGGGACACCAATGGAGGGTGGCTAGAGTTCAGAAACTACCTATGAGGCACAATGTTCACTATCTGGGGAACTGGCCACCTGAGACCTCATCTCCACCACTACACCACATGTCCATGTAATGAACATTCACATGTACCTCCTGAAGCTAAAATCAAAGTGGAAAAAAGAATGCAAAAGTAAATAAATAAAAATAAAACAATCACGTAATATTTTATTATATCTTACCCATGTTCGTGTAACCATCATTTGTAACATTTTGCTAGCACATAAAAAGTATTCAGCACTCAAAACAATAACAACAACAAAAACAAAAAAATAAGCACTGCTTCTGATGACAAGGGGACAAACAGTGGCACTGCCCTGGGCAAAGAAGAGGGGAGAAGGATCCAAGCTCAGTCTCAACCACGGGAAATGCCATTGAACAGAGAAGAGAGATTATGGTGGATTAAATTGTTGACCACGTTACTTCACTCCCCCATAATAAAATTATGCATGCACATCCCTGCTATGGACTGAGTATCCTTTCCTGTCTCTTGACTTTGGCTTGACTGTGTGGCTTCCTCTGACCAGTGGGATGTCGGTGGACACGACCGTAGCAGAGGTGGAAATGTATTTGCCAAGTTTGACATAGGCCCCTCTTGTACATCTGCCAAAGATGTGAGAAAAACATGCCCTGGCTATCAACCTGGGCACTAGGGTGGGGAAGCATGGATAGCACCAAACCTGACCAGTAGCCAGATTACCCACTGCCCCATGAGCAAGAAAGAGAAATATTTATTGCTTAAGCCATGAAGATTTCCAGGTTGTTTTCAAAGCAGCACAGTTACAGCACATGATGACTGATATACAGTGCTGAGACATTTCACACCAAAGTGTTCTGGCCAGTATCCCATGAATATCAGTTTCCTGCCTGCGCCAAAGACAAAAGACATCCACATTCTGTTGATTCGACTGAGGCCCCCATGCAGGATATGCCAGAACCTAGAGTCCTCCCGCTCTCTCACCCATTGCAGCCTTCATTCAGGTTTAATGAACTGCTCATCTATTCATCTAATGTCACTGTTTTCCCCAACTCGGTTGTACAGTACCAGGACTGTCTAGGAAAACCCATTACCTCTATTAGTCTGCCAATAGCAAATCAGTAGAATTGCTTGTTCCTTAATTGATAGAATATACTCTCCTCCTCCTGATAGATTACCCTGGTCTAACAGCTCCAAGACCGATTCCCCAGTGTCCGACTACCATCCAATCCAGAGCAATTGGTTTATACTTTCAGTAATAAATCCTAACCTATCGATACATAATAGCTCTTCATAATCAACATCCACAGATTCTGTCTGGGTTCAGAAGCAACCACCAGTCATTTTTTACCTGCCTATAATTAGCAGTGGCTAGATGATGTTTGTGCCTCTTAGCACAATACTCCTTCCCTGTCCAATAATGATAACACATTTTATATAAATTCAAGCTGATTTAATTCTCTTGTCAGAGTATGGAGATATAAATATATTTATGCATGTGTAATGGTCTGTAAATCAAAATAGTCCGGCTGACCTGAGCACTGTGGTGAGAGAATCCAGTTCTAGCTCTCCAGGAGGCTGACTACAGGCTGGTGCAAAATAACCGTCTCATGTAAATCAGCAAAGATGGCCGGCTGGAAAAAATAACGCACATCATTTATTAAAGGTCTGTCCATTTAAGTGGATTTTGCAAATTTATGAAGAGCTCATCTCTATCCAAGAGCAAACCGTCTTAGACCAAAACGTACAGTCCACTGATATTTAACACTGAAAGGGCACCAACATATGGATAACCTTTGAGAGAGAGGAAGAATTTACATTGAGGGGGACTGGTGGGAAGGAAAGATGGGCACAGCCAAATGCTGATTCCTTCAATGTCCCTTGCAAGCAAGTTCACCAGCCATGAGAACAAGAGGGACAAGCATGTCCCCTTGCTTCTTATAAATTAAATGTCACAAAAGAAAGCCAGTGAGAGGAAGGGAAGAAAAAGTGCCCTAAACAAGGTAATAAAACTATAAACTTAATGAGGGCCAGTTTACGGCTTTGCAGTCTCCCTACTTTATAATGTGCCCTTCTGAGCCAGCCTGTCAGGATCACGTAATTGAGAACTTGCTATAAAACATATGTTTAATGGAGCCAGGGGCCAAGGAAAACACTGTGTCATTGTAATAAGTAGCCTGGTAAGTAAAATGATATCTTTTAAAGGTTAAAATAGAGTTGCTTTCAGAACTGGGCCAGTCTTCTTCTTCAAATATTGCTTCGCTAATGATTTCTTCACTTCACTTACAAAATGCATCTCTGAGGAGATTTGTTACAAATGTGATCCCTGCCTGGGAAGTAAACTGCTCACTATACAGAAAGCTCGGGCATTTATTCTCCAGTTTTATATAACTCGGAGAATGATGTTAAAATTGGCAAATGCATCTGAGGCACACCAGGCCACAGGATTTTTTTTTTAATCCACTCATTGTCCAATGCAGTTCAACTTGAAAGAGATACAACAGAGAAAAGATTGATCCTTTGTGGCCTATTCTCTTTCCAGAAGGTAAAAGCAATTCCCATCAACAGAGCCCAGTGCTCCATGGGGTCATCTCCATTCTGCTCTGGGGAATTCGTTGCTCATCAGGGCATGAATATTTTTAAAAATAAGAAAGAAAGGGGGGAAAATGAAAACTGATTCTGGGATCTGGAAGGCCCCACCTGGTCAAGACTCATTCCTGGTCTAAAGCTGGTACTTGCTGACCCTGACCTCTACAAGTCTTCATAGATGAGCTTCTTTCATAACAACCTTTGAGATTGGTGCTTCTTAGGCTTTGAGGATGGCATTTTTAAAAACTCTCAATCCTTGGTCGGGTGCAGAGACTCAGTGCACTTGGAAGGCCAAGGTGAGAGGATTGCCTGGGTCCAGGAGTTTGAGAGCAGCCTAGGCAACAGAGCGAAACTCTGACTCTAACAGAAATAAAAATTAAAAATTAGCCAGATGTAGTGACACATGCCTGTATTCCCAGCTACTTGGGAGGCTAAGGTGGAATTACCTGAGCCCAGGAGGCCGAGGCCGCGTGAGCTCTGATCATGCTGCTGCACTCTAGCCTGGGCAACAGAGTGAGACCTTGACTCAGAAAACAAAAACCACTCAAATCCACCCATTTTGTCCAATTCTACTGGTTGTGGTTTGTTGTTGTATGTGGGGGTTGGGGATTCAACAAGCTGTACAACTGGTTAGAGGAACAGCCTGGCTCCTGCTGAGAAAACTCAAAAAGGCAGCATGGTCCCCTTGGAGAAGCTGGTGCTCTCTGTGTGACA
The DNA here is from genome assembly GCF_000164805.1 of Carlito syrichta. Classification (NCBI taxonomy): domain Eukaryota; kingdom Metazoa; phylum Chordata; class Mammalia; order Primates; family Tarsiidae; genus Carlito; species Carlito syrichta. Next base: position 1,216,770 of record NW_007253822.1, on the reverse strand, counting down.
CTGAGTGTTTCACATCACCTTTCTGGACCTCAGTTAAGGCACCTGTGAGAAACAAGATTTGTATAAGTGGCATCACAGGAAGGGCTGACTTAACATCTGAATCTCTGAGTTGCTCCCAGCTTTAATGAACTAGGATTGAATAAAACAACAAAATTATATGCCAGAGAGACCACTAAATGGTCCTCTCTATTTTTCTATAGTTGTTAAATTCCTGGGTTTTAGCTGCGCATATAGCAGCCCAGGATAAAGACTACATTTTCCAGACACTCTTGCAGTTAAGTGTGAGCATGTGACCAGGTTCTGATCAAAGAGATGTAGGCAGAGGTGTCACATGTCAACTTCCACAGGAACCTTCCTTGAAAGACAGTTCATGCATATTCTTTCCCACTTGCTCTAATTATGCTGTCTGGAAGATAGATGCAATGGCTGGAGCTCTTGTTGCTATTTTGGACCATAAGAATGAGAGCTGTACCTAGGGATGGTGGATCAGGGAACTGAGAGAGGGCTGTGCCCTGAGTTCTTCATCTAGCTGAGTCCCCATATCAGCCTTGGATTGCCCATCTACACTACTATGAATAAGACAGGTTAGAAGTCAGCTAATGTATTTACATCACTGCTATTGGGGCTCTGTTACTTGCAGATGATCTGCGCATTACATGCAGTATGTAACTATATAACTAAATTCTTCTTTCCACAGACATTGACAATGCATGTATATACATAGAATAGTCATTCAACAGAGTGATCTTTGAAAATACAAAATAGATTATACCATTTCCATGCTTAAAAGCCTTCAGAAGCTCAATTACCCATAGAGTAAAATCCAACCTCAGTGCCCTGCAAGGCTGTCAGGCCCCTGGCCACAGCTTGCACATTTCTCCATCATGACCCTGTGCTGCTCCCAGCACATACATTTTCTTTCCGTTTCTGTAAACTTTCAAGTTCTGGCTTTTTTTTTTTTTTTTTTTCCTGAGTCGGTGTCTCATTCTGTCACCCAGGCTGGAGGGCAAGGATGCGATCACGGCTACCACAGCCTCAACTTTCTGGGCTTAGGTGATTCTCCTGCCTCAGCTCTCTGAGTAGCTGGGACTACAGGTACATGCCACCATGTGCAACTAATTTTTAAAAACTTTTTGTTAAGATGAAGTCTCACTGTGTTGGCTAAGCAGTCCTCCCGCCTCCCGCCTCAGCCTCCCAAAGTGCTAGGATTGCAGCCATGAGCCAGCACACCTGGCCCAGGGCTTTAATGGTTGCTATTTGCCATGCCTGAAACACTCTTGCCCAGTTCTTTGCATGTCTGATTTGCTCTAATCATTTTTGCCCAAAAGTCACCTCTCAGAGAGGTCTTTCTTAACCAACCTGTCTAAAGAAACTACACACACACACACACACACACACACACACACACACACACACACACACACACCATTCAGTGTAATTCTCCACCCCATCATTATATCTTCTTCAGGACACTGAGATAATATTCCTTCACCCATGGTCTTCTCCCAGTATATATACGGTCCATGAAAATAAAGTTCACATTTTTCTTCACTGTATCTCAGAGCCTAGTTTGGTGTCTGGCAAATAAGTGAGCATTCAATAAATATTGATGAACTAGATGGGTGACTCAGCACTGTGTCTGGAATGGGGGAAGGGAGGGTGAGTAAGAAAGAAGTAAAAGAGTAAAAGTGTCCCTTTGGCCCAAACAAAAGCACAGATAAAGTTATACTGGTCCACAGACCCTCAGACACAGATTGCTTTAAAATTCAGAATTTTTCATATTTTAGAAAGATAAGTTAGTGCACAGATCGTATGTCATATAGCACCCCAAGTAAGGCTTGGTGCAATACCCATAATAAAATATGCTAACATTTTTGTAGATTACATAGAATATTCACACTAACTAGGATAAAGACTGAAGACAGCCTCTTGCTAGCTCATGACAAGTTTGGCCATCAGATGCAGACTATATCTTCCTGCCAACAATTATGGAGAAAAAAATTAATTTTCAGAGATGTTTGGATTTTAGGATTGCAAATAAGGGACACTGGACCTATACTTAAAACATCACTGGCAAGACTTCCAGAAGACCCTGATACATTGCTAATGATGCCTAGACAATCCTTTGAACAAAAATATTATAAATGCCTAGTTATATTTTATTTTTCTTATTCGATCCAGCCCAAAGATCCAAAAATATGTAGACAAGAAAGTGCTTGTTTAACTGGCCATTTGATGATCATGGAACCAAAAGGCTTTGGGACTGAGTATAAACAAGTGACTAAGACAATAGTAGCTCACATTTATTGAGCACTTACTGTATGCCCACCCTATTCTAAGCACTGATCATGTATTTACTCGTTCAATCACCACAGCAATGTGATGAGTAGACATCATTTTTATTTTCACTTTACAAAAGAGGATACTGGGGCCAGAGAAGTTCAATCCAAAGCTCATTCAAGGTCTAAGTAGCTAATAACAGGCAGGATCAAAATGCAAACCCAAGAAACCTGGCACCAGGGCCTGTGTGCCTGATGACCTCTCCAAACAGTTTGCTTGGTGAGTGATATTGTTCAGGAATTATGAATTGAACACTAAAGGCACAAGTACAGTTACTTCTTCTCAGATCTGCCATATCCATCCCTTCTCCCCCTTAAATTCTAGCCAAACATATGACAGAAAGGGACAAAATAGAGCATCATTCCTTTGGAGATGGCTACATAGTAAAACGAAGGGATGAGTCATCAGGTCTGGGAAGGGCAAATAAAGGAACAGGGCAGGAAAAAAAGTGAATCGTAATCTACAGAGAAAACAGAAGGGCTCCAGAGGCAGTTGATGCAGGGTCAAGAGAAAGGAGACCAAAGGAAGGAGGGGAAGCCAGGAAGAGGCAAGGATAAGGCTTCCAGAAGCCATTTTCTGGCAGCCTCGGGGTCCAGTGGTCACTTGGCATCCAGGCCTGGATTACCATAACCTTGCTGGCTTTTTGTAGTCACCAACTTAGCAGACCTGCTGTCTTCCATTTCCCGATTGCATGATGCTTTCCTGTATGTGGGAGCAACCCCTCAGTCTCACATTCTGTGTGCAATAAACCAATGTTTATTGACTATTTACTGTGTCATGCTGACACTGAAGTCACAAATGTAAGACAGTCTTTACCCTACAAGATCTAACAGTGTCCCATGGAGAACAGACCTGTATGTACATAAAGCAATAAGGTGTTAGCTTCCATTCATTCAACAAATATTAATTGATCATGTACTCTCTGCCAGGCATTAGGCACAGAGCAGAACTGGTAGCCACAAAGTCATGAGTCCAGGAGCCAAGCAGGAGTGAGCTCACCTGCCCAAGGACCAGTTGTGCTCATCAAAGCAGTTGGGCTGGAGGGAGGAGCACTGTGGCAAACTGGAAAGGCATCACCTCAGGCAAACTGGAAAGGCATCACTGCTCCATCTGAGGACACAGACCCAGTGATGGTGGCTTTTCTGAGTTTGCAGGAAAAAAAATCCAACTATCAAAACTTCTCTGTGAAATCTTCCAGTGTTTACATGCTGGCAACAAAGTCCGAATATTTTTAACACTGTACAGCCTAATGAAGTGGGTCTACAGGCTACCATGTTGTCACTTTCTGAAAATATCCATAACACAGAACCTTACTAAGTACAGCTACTCCTGTCACCCACTGCCACTTCCCCTCAGCCCAGTGGAAAGTCCCTCTCTTCCTTCACTCCCACTCTCAGTCCTTTGCCCTTCCCAGTAGCTTCCCCCAGTCTGGAGGTATCCCTCTCCCAACTACCTACCTGTGCCACCCTCTCATTTTTCTGTCCTTCCCCCCAGTCAGCCTGTCTCCTTCCTTCCAAGGGCACAGTCCAAAGGCCTTACTTGTGGCCCCCTATAACTCCTTCCTGCATTTCATCATTCCAGCCTTTTCCATAACTGTTTTCTTACTCAGACAAGGGAAGTAAAAAACTAATTTTATACAACCCAACCCAGCTGGTTACAGAGAAATGAAACCACATAATCCATAGATTAGTCCTTCGTAAGATGGGGCTCGTGGCTTTTTGTTTGTGTTCATCTCTCCCCACCAGCAACTTTATTGCCCCGTGGAGCCAGGTCTATCCTTCTCACAAAAATTTATGGATATTTTGAGTTTTTAACTGTTCTCTTCCATATACCTAATCCCTTACTCCTTTGAAGTTAGGAGACCTTGCACCAGACTTCTTTCTAGGCCTGGGATATATTACAAGCTAAAAGGTCAGTGATCATTTGTAAGCAATAAGAAGATATACATTATAAGTTATATATATATAATGTATGTGTGTGTGTGTGTGTGTGTGTGTGTGTGTGTGTGTGTGTGTGTGTGTGTATACTTTCTAAGTGTTATTTCTGAAAAGATCTTGTGGGAAAAATAACTTCCATAGGTTTGTTATCAAAATCTCAAAAGATGTTTTCATTTAAAAAAAAAAAACCTTAAGCTTTTGTTGCAAAGATATGAAACATCATAAAAATGATTGCAGGTGACTAGCTAGTCTTTTGTTATATCTCTAAACATAAGACAAACAATAATGTGGGGTTTTTTTTAAGGAAAAAAACTCAATATTAGTCACTAGTAAGCCTCAACATATGGGAATAGGTGCAAGGCGGGGAAGGGGGAGGGGAGCCCCCTCATAGTTTTCTGAACCTTTAAAACTGAAAAAATATGTATCCCTGCTTTCTGTATATGCACATAATGTAAAATTTCATCAACCACAATATTTTAAAAGACAGAAATCATGAGATATATCACATCTAAATGGAAATATCATCTAAAGGAGGCACCATTTATCAACATCACTTTGAAATGCAGTGGAGGATGTGATGGCATTATGTAGATCTCAAATATCTATGGGTGAATGAAATTGGGTAACCTTAGCAACCCCAGGTACATCCATGCAGCTATAAATCAAATGTCAGCACTCTGAGCTATGCACAAAATAAAGAAATAATTCTTTGAAATATTCATAACACTATGCAGTGTATTATTTTGTAAGTCTGTCCCCATTATGCATTTTTGAATCTGACTTAAAAAAAAAAGATATAACATTTGCATAATGCACCACCCCCATCCATCTACCCACCCACCAACTGACATCCACAGGCACTTCTAGAAACAGGAAGACCTGCGCTATATCCTAATGGCCACTGCAGAATTCTGGTTCTTGTGTGTGAGAAGGAAAGGGAATTGTATACACAAGCAGCTAGTCTGACAGCAACCCAAATGGTTTCATATTGATTATTCCATTTAAAAAATAACAACTAAATAAGATATGAGAATTTTGGTAAAAGTGTCATGATATAGGTACATTTTTGTATGTGTGAAAGTAATATATTCAATATTTCACTCTGAAACTGGAAGAGATTTGCTTTAAAAATAAATAAATTCTTGCTGGCAAGAAAATGTAGTAGTCTTCTAATCGAGAGTATCTTGTCAATATGAGGTTGTAGCATGTAGCCCAAAATAAAGACTTATTTCATTTACACTTAAGATGTTTTTCTTTGATAATTTAGTTTATTCGGAGGGGTCTTTTTTTTTTTTTTTTTACATAAATACATTTATTAGCACCTCATTTTAAAAACTCTGTTTCTACCCATTCCTGTAACTGATGATGGAGCGCCTGAATATCCAAATACCTGTGATAGATTTCAAGTGTCACAAACCAATAAACAGCTGTGTTTCTAAATCACACACAGGTATATATGCCGCAACTACATAAAGAAGATCGAAATACCCGTAGGTTGACTAATTGTTTTGCTGTAAAAATTTTATAAGCACGTTCAGCTTAAAATATCTAACCTGGCTAACAAATTGAGTCATCTTAATACATTTAAGTGGCGCTATAGAAAATAGCGCTGCTTTTCATAGACAATTAGTATAAGCATCACTCCACAAATGAATTCTTTTTGCTTTAAATACTTGGAAAGTGGCACCAGACAGACAAGGGGTTTAAACTGGGAATTAAACAAGCCATTCTAAGGGAAATCATCTTGCTTGTCCTCAATCTATTTTTTTTTTCAAGTCACCATTCTCTTCAAGTCGTATTAATTGTTCTGGACCTATAGCACATGCTTCAATGAAAATAAATTACTTTATTTCTATCACACCACTAATGGCTGTGTGACTTAATTTCATTAGCTCGAACCTGTTGAGAGTATTCAGATTTCCATAGCAGGACGCACTTAAAATGAAAAGATTCTTTCGATTCTCAATTAACGGAATCGTTCTCTTTCAACTGAAATGAATGTTATTGAAACCAATTAGCATAGACTGGAAAATCTCTCACTAATGAGGGGAGTGTGGGTGAGTAAACAGCAATGAAAAGATGAAATTAGAGGACAGCCTCTTCTCGTTGGCCTGAATAATTACATGCTTAGTTGCCTAATTGTCTAGTGAAAAGCGCCGCAGTGATAGTAACAGATTGCCATGTTCATTAGGCGGCAAAAGGCCACCTGCTGCTAAGCTTCATTTTCCTGCAGTCGATATACACGTGTTTATCCCTGGGGATTGATATTTGGACACAACACTAGCTGGGAAAAGCAAATGAGCTTGCCAATATGCTGCAATATTGTGTCCTTTATGGCAAGATACAGAAGCTTAATATGTCAAATAGAATGAATAAAACCAACAGTGATAACGAAGTTTATGAGGACCCTGACCTTAGAACGGGCTCAGTGTAGAACTCTAAACTGTGTCGAGTTCAACCTTTCAGTACAGATGTTCCTTTCTGGCCTGACTGGCTCCAAATTATAGAGTACAAAGGATAAATTACAACAGTTAGGGCCTGGGCAATATTTTAGACAATGGTGTAATGAAAGCATGCAATGTAACTGTTAAAATTGAAAACAAATGTTTTGTCCTAAAGACAGAGGCATGTGTGTGAGAGAGAGACAGAGAGAGAGAGAGAGAGAGAGAGAGAGAGAGAGAGAGAGAGAGAGAAGTGTTCCAATTGCCTAACTGTAGACAGAAGATCAAATAGAAGCCCTTTTGTTCACCATCGAGCCTCCTTCAAATACCCTTTATTTCTTCAGGTTGTTCATCTCCAGTTGATATTGTCTATATCACACATTCTGCTTTCTCTCCACTGTCTTAGTAGCTCTGATCAGCTACGAGTCTGAGAAGATAGGACACACAAACTGGTTTTCTAATGCCAAGCTTCTTTTGTAAGCATTCTTGTTTTTCTCCTTGTTAACATTAGAAGTTTCAAAATCCCGAATTTTGTTCTTGCTAAAATGGATATGTTCTTAAAAATGAATTCAGGGAACTTGGTCAGGAGCTTCTCCATGCTCACTCAGCAGCAACCTCTGTCCAATGAGTAGAATAATTGAGCCACAAGGCACCCCAACTGCTTGGAGTCCAGGAATGCAAACCTTCAGTCCTCAGACCGGATGGGGCCTGCAGACACGTTTGCCTTCTACTGTTCTGAAAATCTGTTTATGCTACTTGCCAACATTTCAAAATTGAGAGATGTAACATAAACAGCAACATATCTGGCTTTTATTAACCTTCTTGAGGACCTGGAAATACATCACTAATCACGAGCTTTAGGTTTGCCACAGTCCCTACCATGTTCTCTGTTCTCACTACCGAGGCAGGTGACCAATCGCAATTTATTATTCTTGTACTATTGTTTTTCTTACCAAAAAAAAAAACTAGTTTCCAGTTCCCATATCTTTCTAAAACGTGGTAGAAATGGTCAAGAAGGCCATCTATCTTCTGAGGAAAATGTATCTTATAGCTGGCCTGATGCTACTCTCCTGGCTTCTGCAGGCCTTTTAGTTGTTTGTGATTCTGAATGTCGTGCTGTCCCCCATTTTCCCAAAAAAAAAAAGGAAATTGAGTCTCAGAAAGGGAAGGTGAGCTGGGGCTAGAATCCAGGATTCAACCATCTTCCTTCTGTACAAGGTTATCTATGTCATACAAGAAAACACAGCCCTGAGAATTAAAGGGTGTGAACTCTCCCCTCAAAGAGCATGTCACACACATTGAAATGTAAAAGAAACATAAGACTACCCAGGATACACACATACCATTGATGGATAGGTTGTTGTGATAATATACACACTACAGGCATCAAAAGAGGTGTAAAAGCTGGCTAGGGGACAGAAGGGAGGCAAGGAGGCCAGAGTGCAAGTAGAGGATTCCCCTCCACCTTTTGATTTGAGAGTGGAAGAAAATTGAAACTCTGGTGCTGGTTGAAATGCCAGTCATCCTAACAGAAGCAAGAGCCTTTCAGTGGCCACTTGCTGGGACAACCACATCACGCATCTTAGGAAATGATGACATTAGGGACCCAGGGCTAAGGAGACATTCTTGTTGAAAGCCATCCCTATCTAGATCCTGGATGAAGCACAGCTTCTCTATGGAAGGATACAGAAACCTTTGCAGAGACAAAGCCCACACTGTGTGGTCACCAAGATCCCAAATTTAAATATCCCTTCGGACCTGTCAATCAACACTTGCTTTGCAATTCCAAATGTTGATGCATGGGAGCCTGTGATGGTGAAGGCAAACCAAGGTCACGGGCTAGAAACAAAATCCACATTTTGATCAGCAATAGGAATGCCCAGCCTCAGTAATTTCATCACTCCATGTTGTCCCAAATTATGTCAAGGGATATTGAAAGATCTTCATGATATGTTTTCCCTTTCAAAAACTATTTAAGTACACATTATTTTGTTTTTTCGTTCCAGATTTCTTACTTATGTGTAGGGTTTGTGGGATTTTTTTTTTTTACAAAGTTAAGTAACATCATATAAAAATGTAAAAATCATCTGGTTGATACTACTAGTAGCGTTAAACACAATTTTTTAGACTTTATTTCATAATTTTGTTATTTATTACCCAAGTAATACATTTATATATTTGAAAATTAATCAGTGCAGATAAACAAAGGGGAAACTGTTTTAAATTATTTGTTATCACCATCCAGAGATAAATATTATTAAGATTTTGATGCTTAATGTTTCAGACTATTTGTATGTGTATATTCCTATATAGATTTTATTTGCTTCCTTCCAATAATTTTTCTTCATATAAGACTAATACAACTATTTTTTAGTGCATGAGTTTTAGAAAGAATTTTTAAATCACCTATAATCTTACTGCCTTACTATAACTACTTTTAGTATTTTGGTATGTTACTTCTAACTTACTAAGTTTTGCCATCTTTTTAATTTTTAAAAATAAATTTTATTTTATATATTTATGTTATGAGATATATGTATATATAATGTATGTATATATATATATATATACACACACACACAGTATAATAGTTACTATATGAAACAAATTAACATACCCATAATCTCAAAGTTACCCTTTTTTTGTTGTTTTTGTGGCAAGGGCAGCTGAAATGTAGTCATTTAGCAGGAATTTCAAATACAGTATCATTTTATTACCTGTAGTTTTCCTGTTGTATATCAGATCTCAGATTTGTTCATCCTACAATCTGCTACTTTGTATCCTCTGACCTATATCTTCCTGTTTCCTACCACCCTGCCCACTCTGGTATCCACAGTTTTATTCTCTACCTTTGTATATTTGACTTTTTTTTTTAAGATTGTTACTACATATAAGTGAAATCACGTAATTTTTTTCTTTCTGCATCTGGCTTATTTCACTCAACATATTGTCCTCCAACTTCATTCATGTTGTAACAAATGGAATAATCTTCCTTTTTTAAGGTGCAATAATCTTCTGTTGTATGTATATACCACCATTTCTCTATCCATTCATCCACTGACAGACACATGGGTTGTTTCCATATCCTGACTATTGTGAATAATTCTGTAATGAATGCAGGAGTGCAGATATCTTCACAAGGTGGTGACTTCATGTTCTTTAGGTGTATGCCCAGCAGAGGGATTGCTAGGTCATATAGTAGTTCCATTCTTAATCTCTTTAGAAACCTCCTTTTCCATAATGACTGCACCAATCTGTACTCCCACCAACAGTGAACCAGGTTCCTTTTTCCCACACTCTCGCCAACATTTGTCTTCTGACATTCTTTAAATAGCTATGTTTTTTACATTTTTTATTTTAAAATGCTGGAAACACAGAAAAAATAAAAATTATCATTAATCTGGACCCTAAACACTGGGCATGCAGAGCACAAAGGCAGAAACAACGGACACTGGGCATTAGCAGTGGGGGAGAGTGGGAGGGAGTTAGGGGGCACACAACTACCCACTGGGTACCATGTCCACTATCAGGTGGAGAGAGAGCTTGCTAGAAGCCCAAACTTGCACACAATTTACTTACATAGCACATCCTCACATGTACCCCACAACTCAAAAGAGAATAAAATAAAATATTTATCCTAATTGTCCACAGTGCAGAGAAGACACTGGAAAACACTGCAAGCTCAATTGTGGCTCATAATAACATTTCTCTGATTGACTCTAACTTTGACATTGTTTCTTACATATGGTGTATGCCAACGTCTTATTTCTCCTTTGAAGAATATCAGGCAAGAACTGAAAGTTACACTCATTACCAAGAAGATACACACCTGCCAATCAGCAAAAGCCAGAACCAATGAAGGACAAGAAACAAAAAGTGTTCCAAGATCTTTTCAAACCAGGGTTCTCAACCCTGGATGTGTGTTAGAATCACCTTGGACAGCTTAAAAACACCCTTGTCCCCAGGTCCCACTCCAGATCAATTACATCAGAATCCCTGGTGTTTGGACCCAGGATGGCTATTTTTAAAGTTCCCCAGATGATCACACTGTGCAGCTATCGTCAATCCCACAGCTGAACATGGTTTGTTTTGATTTTAATCTGCGTTTCTTTATTTACAAGTAACAAGGAACATTTTAAAACTGTTGATTGGCCACTGTATTGCTTTATTGAATTGCCTGCTCAAGTCCCTAGCACATTTTTCTGTAAGACAATCATTCTGTTATTTACCTGAAAGAGCTCCTTATATTTACATTGTGTCATATATAGCAACACTTGTCCCAGCTTATCACACATTTTACCTTGGTTTGCGCTTGGTTTTACCATACCACAGTTTTACAATACTCACCTTGCCCTTCATGGTGCCTGCCTTCAATCATGTTTTGAAAGTTCTTCTTTAGCCTGACATTACATGATTTTCACCTACAATTTAGTCTAAATGTTTTTAAAATCATTTTAGCTTTTATTTTTAATCTTTAATCCTATGAGATTTATCTTTATATAACATATGAAGTAGGAATAAAACTTTATTTTTTCCAAAGAGTAAGTCAGTTTTCCCAGCACCATTTATGTAATAATACTTGTTTCCACTGACTTGTGATAACATCCATTCTGTCATCTTATTAGATATACTTTTCTAAATTTTCTGATATCCCATTGTCTGTTTATTATTATGCCAAGACCTTCCAGTTTTAATTTATTGAGCCATATAATTTGTAGTGATTCCTGATTCCATACCATGATCCTGATCATAGTAATTTTTTTAAAGATTCTGGCTATTTCAGCATGTTTGTTTTCTCAGATGAGTGTCAGAACAGTTTTTCAATGTGTTGCCTTTTTAAAAGCTCCACTTAGGTTTTGACATAAGTTACATTAAATGTGTGGGTTAATTTGAGAAAACAGATTCATTTTTAAGAGTAAAATGCTTCACAGCAAAACTTCTGGAAGAAATTGAGACATCAAAGGAAAAAGAAAAGAACTGTACATTTTTTAAGATTTCAATAGTTTGAAGAAATTTTATTATTAGTTTAGTATAATATTTAGTTTAGTTTATTTAGTTTAAATATTTAGTTTAAATCATTAGTTTAGTATAATGTATTTTAGGGATGAGAAAACTTAAGGCATAAAGGTATTGTTATGATTCTTCTATTACAGATGAAGAAATGTACTCAGAATAAGGCAGCAACCACCACCAACACAAGAGAAGTGACCATCTAATGAACATTCACCATATTGCAAAACTGAGTGTTTCACACACATTATCTCATTTTTTGTTTGTTTGTTTCGTGTGAAGAGAAAAAGAGTTGATTCCCCTTACTTTCAAAGTTGCTGAAAGTTATTTATGGGATAGCAGATAGGAACCAACTTTATTGAGAGGTTCCTGATAGGCAGAAACTAATAGCACTTTAGGCCTAATCCAAATTTCAAATCAAACTTTTTTAAAGAGAAGACACATTCTTTATCTCTGCTAGTTTAAGATTACATAAACAGAATTTATGTGCTCAGTGACCCCACTTCATTGATTTGACAGGGGTAATTCCTATGTAAGAACGAGCTATTTCTCTAATGTATTGAGCAAATGCTTCCACGACAGCATATTTTCTCCATTCCTTTAATTAAACGGACAATGAATTGAATTGCAAAGGAGTTCTCTGCAATAGATGATCCATCCTTAACCTTCTATGTATCTTTTATTTTTAAAAACTTACCAACAGTAAAGGAACAAGCTAAAAGTATCAATCTCAAAAGTTCCCTGAAAATTTGCCTCAGTGATATTGGAGGAGAGGTGGGTAACCTGCGGAGAGAGACTCAGCAAGCCCCTTCCCACAGTGTTCATCCCAACACTTTGGGAGGCGTTGCTGGGTCACAGAAAAAGTCCCAGCTTGAAGCCACCCTGAGTTGAGTTCGCACCGCCTGGGCCTACTGAGGACAAATATTCCTTTATCAGGGAAGGTCATTCCTGTTGTCTGAGCCCTAGACTTGAAGGCTGACGTAGACAGAGGTGAGGGAGAAAGAAGACACCGGGCCACCACATCAGTCTAATGGGCTCTGGCAATCAATGGGGTGGCAGGGTCACAGCCAGGTCACGCTCTCATTCAACTCCCTGGGCAAGGGCTTCCTTGACTCAAAGGTTAGCCGTGTGCTTATTTAATTGATGAGAGGCCCTAGAAGGCAGAGGGTGTGCATGAGGGCTTGGGAGTCAGCCAGCCAGTTTGAGTCCCGGCCGCCCTTCTTAGCTTCTCCAAGCTTCTATTTATTCATCAGTGTGGCAAAGATAATAACCCTTCCTCGCAGAGTTAATGAAAGATTTGGTGAAAAACACCATGTATGCTAAGTGCCTGGCTCATAGTAAGTACTCAATAAATGGTAGCCACTATTGTGTTTCTCTATGAGAAGTAAAACATGTTTTTACTCATTTTCATGTAAAAAACAAGTCGCCATTGCTCTGAACTTCTAAATGAATGGTAGAATCTCAGAATTAAAGGGGCCTTGAGAATTATTTAGTATTTTTTTTTAATGCTGTGTCCTCAAAACTTTAAGATGAAAGTATAGTTTTTAATAGAAAACAAGCAAGCACCCCTGATACAGGGAGCTCAGAAAAGCCCTCACTTTACGCTATGTAAAAGTCACAATCCCATCCATTTCGTGTATCAACTCTGGCTGATTCTAATACGATTTTCAGATTCAATATCAGGTAATGTTTTGTGAATTTCTTTATAGTACTACTTTTAGTATATAAACCCCATCACATATAAACCTGTCAAGAAGGAAACCCACTTTCAGGAGACACATCTGCATCTGCCAAAGGAACTCTGGAAAAGAAGAAAAGAGAGAGGAAACCTCTTACCACACTGAAATGATGGTTATATTGGTATGTAGATGTACATGTGAGTGGATACACCAAGACCACCTATATAATTTTGGGGTGCAATGCAAAATGAAAATGCAGTCCCAGGCACAGTGGCTCATGCCTGTAATCCTAACACTTTGAGAAGCTAAGGCGGGAGGAATGATCAAGCCCAGGAGTTTGAGACCAGCCTAGGCAACATAGCAAGACCCCTGCTCTAGAAAAAAAATCAAAAAATTAGCCGAGCATGGTGACACATGCCTACAGTCCCAGCTACTTAGGAGACTGAAGTGGAAGGATTGCCTGAGCCCAAGAGGTTGAGGCTTCAGTGAGCCATGATCGCACTCCAGCCAGGGTAACAGAGTGAGACCCCAACTCAAAAGAAAGAAGTTAAGAAGGAAAGAAAGAAAGAAAGAAAGAAAGAAAGAAGGAAGGAAGGAAGGAAGGAAGGAAGGAAGGAAGGAAGGAAGGAAGGAAGGAAGGAAGGAAGAAAAGAAAATGTAAGGTCCCTTGTTCAAAAGTTGTTAAGAATTTCAAGACAACAAGAGTGCCTTACATCAAACTTGGAGCCTTGTGCAACTGTACAGGCCACACGCCCTTGAAGCCAGCCCTGGACACACATTCAGTCACACATAGCCCTGAGATACAGGGTGAATTCACTCTACAGACCAGTAGGAGGATACAGCAGCTGGATCACATCATCCTATTAGTCAACTGCCAACACACTCACAATAAACTGGAAACACTGGCTTTGGCCAAATTGAAATTGGCTTTAGTTCAGAATTGAATCAAGCTAAGACTGACTCAAATGGTCTCATCCTAATTTCTACCTAGACACTAACTCTGATGCTTCCAGCCTCTGAATATAATGATATACTGGTAAAGCAAATGCCATTTGACCTACTTGAGGTAACACTATAAAACTGACAAAAAAATTTTGTCACTAACCTCTGAAGGAATTTTATGACTTTAGCTAAACCAAATATCCAAAATACCTATAAGTCTGAAGCTAAGCCTCAAGTGGTTTAAGGCCCAATTAGTAAACTGACTACAGTAATTACTGAGCTCGATTTTATTATGATTGGTGAGTAGGTGATTGAGTAATTCACTATACAGTATTTCTAATCATCTAATCTGATTTATGGGAGATGTGACCATTAATGTGTGCTTTGGGGAGACATTTACAAAATGCAAGTTCTGTGAAATTCCCAGTCCACAGACTGGAAGATGTTGAAAAAATTCAATGAAAATGAGCTGAATTTAAATATTTACTAAAGTTATTCTGAGTCATGAAAACAAGTGATATGTACAAATGACAGAGATATGCATCATATTAAATCTAACTTGATTCAAGGGCAGGTTTTTTTTTCTTGATTTTGTTTGAAGAAATTTCATCTCAGATTTGATTATTCTGAATATGGAAAAGTTCTAATAAATTAAAGAGAGATAAATTACATTAGTTTCATATAAGAATAAAGAAAGTAAAGAAATAGAAACAGTACTTTCTACATAAGTCCAATCATATATTCTGTACTGACCATAAACAATGTTCACCATACATTTAACTCTGAATACCTTCACACTCACTAGGAAATGCTGATATCCCTTGTATCAGGGCATTTAAACCCAATCTCAAAGAATTATATCTCTCTGGCTGTAATTCCTCAAAGTTTAGACTTTAAATGTAGAAACAACCTCCTGTTTTATCCTAAGACTATTTCTGAAAGCTCTGAGATCTAAATTGTGTCCCTGCATTTTGAGAGGGAGTTTTAAACCATACTTTATTTTGACAGGTGATGGGAACTTTCAAGGTTGAGTCCAAACCTAAAGGCTCCCTCCAAGTAGACAGACATAAGCTCTATCCCTTGTCTAGAGCAAATTGAGCTTACCTGTGTAGCCAAGGTGTACCCATTATGCTACAGACAGAACTGTGAGGGTAGTAGGGTCTCTATCTTATTCCGCTGTGAAAGAATTGTTGTGTGAGAGAATTAACAAAGACAAAGCATTTGCTGAGTCCCTACTCTACATCAAATCAACACTTGCACTTTTCAGACAGAAACCTTCTCATATTCAATGCTTTACGTGCTCTTTATGGTAGATTTGAAATATGTCAGATGACCAAGGGTCAGCATGGCTAAACGGTTTGTCAATGACACAGTTAGTGATCAAGTTTGGATTGGAGCTGAAGTCTTCTGTCCCCAAGATCATGCTCTTTTGGTGATGCCACAGAAGAGATTTCTCAGATGGTTTTGTCTTTAGATGTATTAGAACATCTCATCCCACTTATGAGTTTTTGAAGTGCAATCTCTTCTAGTATGTGTCTATTACTGGTAATATAAAAACTTTACACTGTCAATTATAAAATCTGTTTGGATGAGTTTCCAGCCCCATAATTTCCCTCAATATTGGGCAAATAACAGTCAAAGATCAAAGTGGAAAAAAAAATGAGACCATGGCCTATTGACAGCTCCCTTCTACTTAGGAGTCATAACTGTTGAATAACTAATAAAGAATTACAATAATAAACCAAGCTGAATAAAATTCCTCCCATCTAACAAAAAAAGATTAAGGGCTTCAAATTTGAAAGCCCAGTTTTACAGTTTTAATAACAAACTATAAAAGCACTCGTGTGATACCTGTCCAAAGTCAAGTATTTAAGACCAGTATGTGAAAAGAAGTTACATTCTGATTTTCCAGAAAGGAAAAATTTGCCACCCTTTTACATAGGTATCTAGTCATTCAGTCAAAGACAATCCCAAATTCAATGACCAGACAATTGCCTACCTGTACTTGTATTTTCACTCAAGGACACTCAGCCAATGAGGAGAAGAGAGAAAATAACTACAATCTGTCCTCACGTTCTTTCTGTTGCTTAAGCAATATTTTCCCTTTAAGAACAGTTGATATCTGCCTGGGGAAGGGGGAACACAACTCATCAACAAGGGTACCTGCACAATAAATATTTGTATACCTAACCCCTGAATTGTATCCCACAATTTTAAAATTAAAAATTAAAAAAAAAGAAGAGTGAATCACTTCCCTCTGAGAAAAGAGCTGTTTATTCGAGGAGGCTAAATTTCCTTCTCCCTGCCCCATCCTGTATATGTGTGTGTGTGTGTGTGTGTGTGTGTGTGTGTGTGTGTGTGTGTGTGTAAACTACATTATGATTTTTCTAAACCATTTGAGAATAAATTATATACATAAGTCCTCTTGACTTGTTAAAATGCCAATATTTCCTATGAACAAGAATATTTTCATATGTAACCACAATAGAGTTATCAAAACTGGGAAATTAAACATTGACACAATACTGTTGTCTTTGTGGCATATTCCAGCTTCACCAACTGCCTCAATAATGTCTTTCTATAGCAATTTTCCCCCTTAGTTCGGGATTCAACCCAGAGTTCTGTCTACATTCACTAGTTTGATTTCTACTGTAAGAGTTTTCTCTTCCTACTCTCTCATTTATTTGTCTATTTCTGATTAGTATAGATTGATGAATTCTGGCTTTGCTCAGTGTGTTATAATCTGTTAGTATCTTTTTTGAGAATAATCAAATCCACAAATACTTTAACTATGATGATAGAAACAAGGGCTATTTCCCAAATGTGAAGAAACTTTGAAAGTGAAATTGCGAAGAAAGCAAACAATTTTGTTTTTGATTTTATGCCTTCCAAGAAGAGCCAGATGTCAATAGAGGAAGCTTAGAGGAAATGTTAAAATAAGAAAATAAAAACTCATTATACAATTAGATATTGATGAGAAAGGTGCGGCCTTGAAATTATCTCCAAGCGTCCACTACTGCCTGTGCCTTCACAAAAACTTTCACTCCTTTTGCATTTCATCTTTCTGGACTCTGTTTCAAGGAGGTATAAGATACACACACATCCTTGTATCAGATCAATCACTCTCCCACAGACCAGTTGCTATATGTTTTTTACTGAACTGAGGCTGGAGATCACACACTTATAATTACCGTTGGTTAGTTTGATTTCATATGGAAAGACATTTCAGATGGCATCATAAGCCTTCCCTCTATGAACAAAAGAAAACCAAGTGTAACAGTTCATTTAAAAAAAATTTTTTTTAATGAATACAGTATAGCTTGGGTTTCTATTCTTTACTTCTAGATCAGATGTTCTTTATTATATGAATTTGCAGTCCTAAGGTTTTATTTCAATTGTATTGTATGTGCAGTGCTTGAACTTAACGTGGGAATATTGCTATTATTATTTCTCAAAGCAGCACCAAAATATTTACCACTATCAATTAAATAACTCACATTTGTTGAGTAATACTATTTGCCAGTCACATTGCAGAAAATTTGCATTAATTCTTTCACCTAATTCTTTTTTTTTTTTTTGTAATTTTGACATTTCTTTCTTTTTTTAACATATTTTTTATTTTAAAATTGTGGGGTACAGTTAAGGGTTAGGTATGCAAATATGCATTGTGCAGGTACCCTTGTTGATGAGGTGTGCCCCCCATCCCCAGATAGACTACCCCACCTCCCTTCCTCTCCCTCACTTAATTCTTAAAACCACACAGGAAGTGAATTTAGATGGGGATGTTGAGGCTAGGAGTGGCTGGGACACTTATATAATATATAATGTCCTACAGATTAGTTTATGTCTTGGGCAGGTGATTGTGAGGAAGCTCCAGTCAGTCTGTCTCCAGAGTCTTGACCAACATGTTGTGATGCCCTTCAGAGGCAGGTAGAAGGAGGAGTTCTTCCTCTGGTATCAGAACAAGAATCCTTGATTCCAACCCAGCACGTAATGTTAAAGCTCCTGAGCTACACTAAAGAAAACTCACTCCCCAGGATGGGAATCTCAGCTGGACTGTTTGAACCACTTGGGCTCTAAACCTCAGATGTATCTTGGATTCATCTTTCTCCTTCTCCTTCCCTTCCTCCTCACCACATCCAATTAGGCACCAAATCCTGTCCATCCTGCCTCCATACTTCCCATTAGATCTACACTCTCTTTTTAACTGACCCTCCGCTAGTTATACCACTCACTGTTGCCTTCCCTGCTGGGTTTTGCACCTCCTCTCTCCTCCTCCTATTCATTCTTCATACCTGCAACAGGAAAGTTATCTGAGACAGCCCAGATCATGGCACTCACTTACTCAGAAACCCTCCAAGGCTCCACATTTTCTTGCAGGAAGAAATCCTAATTCGTCCCCTTGACATTCAGAGATACCTACTGTTTGGTCCTCACCTACCTCCCAGTTTACTAATTCACAGTCCAGCCTCCCCACCTTCACTCCATACACACTAACATTCTTGCAGCTTACTGAGCCACTCCTTCACACTCCAGCTTCCTGCTTTTATTCCAGCCATCCCTCTACCTGGAACCTCCTTCTTCTTCCACTTCTCTCTCTTCCTCACTCCACAGTCCTCATCCCTGTTGATGGTCCCAATTTCTTCTCATTCAAGACCTACCTGTTTAGTAGGTTTATAAAGTCAGACCAGACTTAAAAGGGTCAAGCCAGGCTATAAAGGATCCATTATATAAGAAACACTTAGAAATTCATTATGAAGCGACTGCCTTAAATTTAATCTCTCCTTCCTACATAAACCTGTTTCATTCTGTTTATAGTTCTGTTGCTGTTCATGTCAAATTCTGCCTTGCATTTAATGTGTACACCTTGGATCTAATGTGTACACTTTGCATTTAATGTGTACAGTTAATTGTGTACACCATTATTTTCCCCATCATATTGTGAATATTTGAGAAGAGAAAGCCATCTTAAACATCTTTGTTTTATCAGAGGCATATGTTTCTCCAGTTATTAGTGGGAACATTTGTGGTTTTAGGAAGATGATGATTTTTTGTTTATCTATAATAGGCAAAAGTTATGAGATTGTATCTCAAATATATGTACTTGCTACACACACACACACACACACACACACACACACATATATACACAGAGACAGTTATATATAGGTATATAACTATCGACTAATAGGAGATAATAAATATCTACCTATTAAATAAATTAAGGTATTGACTGTAAATAAATATTAATCATAAAATTGTATAAACCATACCTCCATTACTTGAGATTTGGCATCAACTCATCTTTAGTTAATGAGATATTTACTGGACCTACATGGTTCTCTTCAATTATAAGATAAATATATGAAATGGAAATTGATAGCTTCTAATATATAAAAAGCTCTTACAAATAAATAAAGAGAGTGCTAACTAAACAAAAGAATAAAACAGGCAAAGGCTACTAACAGATATTTTTCAAAAAGTAAAAATAAATGGCTAATAAACATTAAAATTACTCACTTACTAGTAATCACAAATTGCAAGTACACCATATTTTTGTCTATCAACTTAGCAAAATTATTCAAAGTTACTACCTATTCCCATTGTTGGTAGGCTTGAAAGTTGTAAACTTTCTGGAAAATATTTTGGTGATGTGTATCAATAAATTTAAAATGTTCTTACTATTTGACCCAACAACCTCCCTCCTAGAAATCTATTATGAAAAAGTAATCAGAAATGTAGGTAAAGATTTATGTTCAAGAATTCTCATCAGTTATTCATAACAATAAAAAAATTGGAAAAGCCTAAATTATTACATTTTACAAATCTATACAGTAGAATATTTTGCAATCATTAAAAATAACCATCTTATAATGTGGAAAATTATCAAACATAGTAGGATAAAAAACTATACTTTATGCTCCTATTTTTGCGAAAATTGGTGAGATAACAGGTGATTTTTTTTCTTTATCCACATCTACTTTTTCCAAGTTTTTACACTGACAAAATAGTTTTTATTCTTTAAAACCCAAAATGGAAATAAAAAATGATACTTAATTGTCTTATTCCCAGTAGGAACCAAGACTCAAAGACCAAACAAGTCGGTTTTTTATTTCCTCAGAGAGTGAAAATGACTGACTTCAAGAAACCGCCAGAATGCTGCTGTAAGCTCCCATTTCAAAGAAATGGTGTGGTGTTTGTAATGGATAAATTTGAAGAGACAGTCAGTATTATTCTCATCTGTGATATATCATTTCTGACTCTGATATGATCTTTAAAAAGAAAAAAATCCACTTCTACTTGCCTTTATTTTAACTCCCTACCACAGTACGGACACCACTTGGTAATAAAAACAGCCTTAAAACCACGTGCCTCATTATTTCACAGCTACTAACCATAAATAATAGCCTCATGCTTTTGGGGTTATAAATTATTCACATGAAAGTAATGCCAAAGTATTAAAAGCCATTGAATGAATATGTGACCTTGTTTGACAGCTGCTGGTTTGAGTGACAGCCTGCAAGACAGTGTAGTTAAAGCTGACACCGTCTAGCCAAGACACGCTCTCTCCTTCTACTCAACAAGTTGCTTTGGTTTGAAACCAGATGGACCACACTTCTGAGAAGGCAATGTCTTTTCCATTCTGAAGGTCTGTTTGGGGTGATAGGTGCACCTTGGAAATAGGACTACTCATAATTCTTATCAGTTAATGAATCACTTTCACATGTACTAAACCTAAACACTTACCATTTTTCTAGAATTGCTGAGATACCAGAGTTTTCTTGGCAACATAAAATAGCTTCTGGTATAAGTGCAAGAATAAACAATGTTTATTTACAAAGGAATACGAGAAAGTTCATATTCATTTTGTTGTGCTTTTTGTAGTGAATAACAGTTTGCTAAATGGTTCAAATAGCAAAGCAAAAAAACAAAAATAAAAATAATCTTAACATGACTCTCGTTTGCTTATGTTCATTTAGCAATGACTGACTCACTGGGACTCCTGCTTGGACTGCTAGCCTGGACTTCTGCAGACACATTCCCTCTCAGCATTGCCTTCCCTTTGGAAAGCCACATCTTTGCTCAGCTTGTAGCAAAAGATGCTAATTTGATCACACTGATTCCTTTTAATGCAAAGAGTGAATTGTTTTTAGACCACTGGTGATTAATGTGGGTATTGATTAGCTGATCAATAAGGCCACAGTGTCTAATTATTGATAATCCCTCTCCAAATGAAAGATCGAGTGTAAGGAGTCCTAGTTGCAGAGTTCAAAATATAAAGTGATTCAATGTGATGCCTGGTAATTGAAAGTCAAACTAATCCCATAAATTAAATCACAACAATCCATAACATTTACCTGATAAATCCTTTGGAAGCTGTATTTAACTTTTACCATTCTGGATGTTCCCCCCATCTGAATGTCTTAAAGCACACAACTTATTGAGGGAGGTAAAAATCATTCTAAGGTGATTTATCTTTATGAAGTAAGGGATCAAATGGTACCATCACTGATGGTTACATATTTAAAATAGTGACTTCCTCTTGGTATCACAAAATAGAAGGAAGAATAAAGAAAACTCACCATGAATGCTCAGGAGAATGAAGGCTGTCCCTGATAGACTCACAGACCAGGGAGGAACTTCAGAGATCATATAATCGTCCTCTTACTCTCCTACAGTTTAAGGGGCCTGGCAGTTGTCATCACAGCCAGCCAGAGGACAGAACAGGATTGAGGATCTAGGTTTGTTACAACTGATGTGTATAGGGTATGCAAACATTCTTTTGCACAAAGGTCAAAAATCTACTTATATAGTCAAAGGCTATAAAAATAAGCTTCTTTTTAATATTGTTGTTTTTGTTGAGGTTTTTTTTGTTGTTGTTGTTTTTGTTATTTTTCAGTCAGGGTCTCACACATCGCCCTGGCTGGAGTTCAGCGGCATGAGCACAGCTTAACACAGCCTCAGCCTCCGGGGCTCAGGCAATCCTTCCACCTTAGCCTCCTGAGTAGCTGGGACTACAGGCATGCACAACCACGTCTAGCTAAGATTTTTTTTTTTTTTTAATTGTAGAGACAAGTTCTTGCTGTGTTACCTGGGCTGGTTTCAAACTCCTGAACTCAAGCAATCCTCCCACCTCGGTCTCCCAAAGTGCTGAGATTAAAGGCGTGAGCCACACTGCGCCCAGCTGGATAAGTTTCTTTTACAGCCTGAGGCAGATCTCAGCTTGCTCCAGTGTTCCTACCTCTCCATGGGTGATGTGGGGGCCAAGTGGGGAGACATGACTTATGAAAGATAATTAAATCTCTTCTCCTTGTAGGTTACCTCAGTCTCCTTTAGGAACATGCTCGATTGGGAAAATTTCTTCTTCCTCTCTTGCTACTCCTCCAGATGAGGGGGTTTGTGTGGCCCCAAGGGAATGGAGGGGAGTCCTGGATCTGCATAGGGTTTTGGCTGTCCACTGGAATTCACTGAAATCGGTGGGGGTGGCAGATCCAGTTCCCTAGAGCTCTGTACTGGTCACTGCTAAGTCACAGCTGCTCCTGCCTGGTAGTTTTTTCTTGTTTTTGTTTTGCATTTTTTATTTTGACACATTTGATCCATGCAAAATAATCAACATAATATATATGTGAGTTAGAGAGCATAATAATGAACGCTCATGAATCCACCACCAATGGAAGAAACGGAATATAATCAGTGCGGTTGAAATGCCCAATCAGTCTCTTCCCGGGCTCCCCAACCTGCGGTAACCACTTTCTTAAATTTTCTGTTTATCATTCCTTTGCTTATCAGTATGGATTTACAATATGGACATATATGCCTAAAAATATAGGGTGTTTTTCTGTTTGTGTGTTTGTTTTGCTTATCTTGAAAATATCATAGCATGTTTCACAGTGTATGTGGGCTTTGTAGCTTACTGTTTCTAGTCAACATCCTACGAGTCATCTAGCATTATCTCCATGAATTCTTAAGCCAAAGCCCAAGCTGGTGACACCAGAATCTCTGAGGAACCCAAACTACATTTTCATCTTAACTTTAGGCCTCAAAACAATTTCCCTTCCTCCCCTGGTGGTAAGATTCCTGCATCCTCCTCTTATCTAGTGAGAACATCTCTTTCATCACATTCTGTCCTCCCTGCACCATGATTTATATGAAAACTCTATTCTGCGTACATTAATCAAAGCAGGCTGTTTGTAAAGAGGAGCTTTATAATATTTAGAAAATCTTTATCTTTTACAAGGAGGCCTAACCTTTTGGACTTCTCTTTCCAGCAAGAGCATCCATACAACTTTCACACCAAAACACCTATAAACACTGCGTATAGGTTTGTTTGTTTTAAGAAGCTACTTAAGGTCATCAAAGAGCAACCAAAGCATTTCAGACTTGAGGAGCCAAGATCCCAGAGACAAGAGGAAAACATCAAGGGTGAGCTTGACTCTCTCTGCCTCATCTTCTCATAAGACATTAGCCAATTTGTAAGAGGTTCAGGTAACAGACTGGAAAGAAAGTGGCAGTTCAGAGCTCATGACAATAAATAGGTATCCATACAAGAGGAAAATTAATCTTGACCTTGTACCATACAAAGAAATCAACTCCAGAGATTTAGGTCATAACTAGGAAGGGCAAAACAACAGAGCTTTTAGGAGATCACATAGGTGAATGTTTTTATGACCTTAAGGTGGGCGAAGAGTTCTTTCACAAAACAAAAGAATATATCAATCATTAAGGAAATTAACAAGTGAGACCACTTTAAAATTTAGAATGTTTTTCATGAAAAGACACCTTTAAAAAAGCAAAACGGCAAGCCAATAGTGGAAGAAAATAATTACAGAATATATATCTGACAAAGGTTTTATATCCAAAGCTATAAAAATCTACTGTAAATCAACAAGAAAAAAACTGGCAAAAAAAATTTTAATAGGAAAAGCAAACAAAACCACTTGAATAGGTATTTTAAAAAGAGGATAGGTAAATGGCCAATAAACATATAAAAAGGGGTGGATATCATTAGTCACTAGGGAAATGCAGATTAAAACCACAATGAGACCCCACCATACACAGGACAAAATAGGTAAAATGGCGGGAGTAGGGGGAAGAGTAGCAGGAGTAAGTATTGGCACCTGGAATTTTTATTTACCATACTGGAAAACAAATGGTGGTATAATCATAAAATGAAATACTATATATCAATGAAATGGAACAAACTAATGCTATACACAATAAAATGGATGTCTCACAAAACCTAATTTTGATAGAAAGAATCCAGATAAAAATCACCACCACATACTGAATGAGTCATTTTATAGAAAGTTCAAATACAGCAAGATGAATCTAAGGTGATAGAAGGGGCATCATGAGTGGGAAGAAGCAGAGAAACTTCTAGAGCTGGAAATGGTCTTCACCATGATCTAGATCATGGTTACACCAGAGCATTCATTTTGTAAAAATTCATCCAACTGCACACTTACGATTTGTGTACTTTTTGTCAGCATGTTCTATTCAATTCAGAAGTTTACTTTTTTGGGACAGGCATGGTGGCTCATGCCTATAATCCCAGCACTTTGGGAGGCCAAGGTGAGAGGACTGCCTGAGCCCATAGGTTCGAGACCAGCCTGACAACTTGGTGAGACCTCATCTCTACAATAAATCAAAAAATAAGCTGGATGTGGTGGCACATGTCTGTAGTTCCAGCTACTTGGAAGGCTGAGGCGGAAGGATCACCTGAACCCAGCAGGTCGAGACTGCAGTGTCCGTGAGCGTGCCACTGCACTCCAGCCTGGGAGACAGAGTTAGGCTCCAACTAAAAAAGAAAGAAAGAAAGAAAGAAAAAGAAAGAAAGAAAGAAAGAAAGAAAGAAAGAAAGAAAGAAAGAAAGAAAGAAAGAAAGAAAGAAAGTTCATTTTTTAAAAAAAAGAGCCTACCTTTAAAGACAATTATCTTAATTCAGATCAGAAGTCCTATTTCAAAATTTAAAAGCTCATCACTGAATCTTGCTCTCTCTGTTCATTCTGCTATAACAGTCCTAAGCTTCCCCAAAGCACTGGATGCCTCTGGCTGGATAGAAGGATCATGTAAAAAGAAAGTACAAAAAGGAAAAGAACATTAATATATTTCAAAAAATATTATCTGTTACATTTTTTGTAAAGCCCAGAATCAAAAGAACAGAAACAGATGTAAATTAAAACTGTGATATAATTCTTCAATATAATGTCAAAAATATTTTTGAGAGGATATGCTTTGTGGTAATGAGGATATTTAAAAATAGACATTCTATGTGGTATTGGTACATGCATTCTGGAGGGAAATTTGACGGGGGGAAAAAAACCTTTAAAAAGTATATACTATTTGACCTAACAATGACCTTCCCAAGAATCTGACTTAAAGAAAAGAGGATCTTTGCAGGGATTTACCTACAAAGCTTTTCTTTGCAATATTTTTTAAAATGTAAAGAAATATGGGGAAGAAAATCAATTCAATAGTAGAGAAGATAAAATTATAGAAAAAAGTATTGAGAAAGAATAACGTTCATACTTTATTTTTACTTTCTTTTTAAAAATTATTGTTTTTAATTGACAAATAAATAAATATTAAAAAAAAAAAAAACTCTCTTTTTGCGGAGAGAACCCCCTCCAAATGGAATTATCTTTTGGAGGGCAGGCCCCTGTCGTACACTCGGAATTTGTTCCTCCAAATCAAACAGTCAACCAAAGTTTTTATCTGAAGTTTTGAGAAATTGTGTCACAATTTGCAGAAAAAAATGTCTTAAGTTGTGGCAAGCAGGTGACTGGTTCCCCCACCATGACAATGTATCTGCCCATATCGTGCTGAGTGTTCAGCAGTTTTTGACCAAAAAGAGCATGACTCCAGTGCCCCAACCTGCCTATTTACCCCATCTTGCCCCAGCAGCTTTGTTTCCCCGGATGAAAAAAAGTCCTCAAAGCGAAACTTTTTACGAATGTGGAAGAAGTGAAACAAAAAACAGCAGAAGCGCTAAAAGGCATCCAAATTGATGAGTTCAAAAACTGTTTTGAGCAGTGGGAAAAGCATTTCAACAGGTGTGTGGCATCAAATGGAGAGTATTTTGAAGGTGACTGAAGTTTAATGCAAGAATAAATTCACAATTTTAAAAAAATAAATTCCGGATTTTTTTGGATGGATCCTTCTCATATTTATGGACTACTATGTGATGGATATGTGTACACACT
This sequence comes from Carlito syrichta, assembly GCF_000164805.1. Taxonomy (NCBI): domain Eukaryota; kingdom Metazoa; phylum Chordata; class Mammalia; order Primates; family Tarsiidae; genus Carlito; species Carlito syrichta. The sequence goes on along the minus strand of NW_007253822.1, from coordinate 1,190,218 downwards.
GTGGAAAGTTTCTATTAAGCTAATTCATACATCTATCACCTCATATACTTATCTTTTTTGTAGTGAAAACATTTAAAATCTATTTTTTCAAAACAATTTTAAGTATACTATACATTATTATTAGCTGTGGTCACTGTGCCACAGACCTTGAAAATGTATTCCTCCTGTCTAACTGGAACCTACTACCATTTGGTTAACTTCTCCCTATTGTCCACTTCTCCACCTCCAGTCTCTGATAATCATCATTCTACTCTCTACTTCTGTAAATTTAGCCTTTTTAGATTTCACATATAAGCCAAATCTTGTGGTATTTGCCTTTCTGTGCCTAGCTTATTTCACTTAGCATAATGTTCTCCAGGTTCATCCATGTTGTCACAAATGGCAGGATTTCCTCCTTTTTAAAACTGAGTAGTAGTCCATTGTGTATATATAACACATTTTCTTTTTGTTTTGTTTTTTATTTTTATTATAAAGATGTGGGGTACATTTCAGGGTTAGGTATATAAACATTGATCATGCAGGTACCCTTGTTGATGAGCTATGCCCCTCCCTACCCTAGTAGTTTCTCTCAACTGCCAATCTCACCCCCTCCCCCTGACAGTTTCCCACTACTGCCAATCACTTTCTTATAGCATTATAATTGTTCAAGTTCACCTTATGAGTGAGAACATATGGAACTCAGTGCTTTGTTTCTTTAATAAATCACTTAATGTGATCGACTCCAAATCCATCCAATTTGCTGCAAAGTCCATATATTTGTCCTTCTTTATGGCTGCATAATATTCCATTGTGTATATGTACCACATTTTTTTATCCAATCCAGCTTTGATGGGCAACACGATTGGTTCCATGTTTTTGCTATTGTGTCTAGAACTGCAACAAACATACGTGTGCAGGTATCTTTTTTTTAGAATGATTTGAGTTCCTCCGGGTATATTCCCAATAGAGGAATTGCTGGGTCATATGGAAGGTCAATTTCTAGTTCTTTCAGGAATCACCACACTGTCTTCCAAAGAGGTTGTACTAGTATGCATTCCCACCAGCAGTGTAGAAGCATTCTTTTTTCTCCACATCCTCGCCAGCATCTGTTGTTTTTTGTTTTATTAATGATGGCCATCCTTACAGGGGTTAGGTGATATCTCAATGTAACACATTTTTTTAATCAATTCACCCATTGATGTTCACTTTAGGTTGATTCCATATCTTGGATATTGTAAATAAAGCTACAATGCTTATACTTTATTATACATAAGAATAAGCAAGCCATTAAACATAAGTGGACATCATAGGATTCGACTGTGTTAATATGCATTGAAGAAAAGTCCAGAAATGTACATAGTTCTAGGAAGAGAAATTGCCTCTGGATGGCAGAGTCATCTGTTCATTTATTTCCACATTTACTCTATCTAACAGGCCCAGTGTTAGGGAACAGGTGTACGAAGATAGACACACACTCTGCCATTATGGAGATTAAAACCTGGAAGAAACTTCACCCATCTCACCCCTTTAGAAGTCTCCAGAGCAGAGATCCCTAAACCATCACAGACATGAGTTGTTCAAAGTATTCACAAGCAAGAAATGAAGACATTTTTTAATCTGAAGTTTCCCAGCTACAATTTAAGGACATTTCCTCTGGCTGTTTGCTCCACAAAGGTGAGAAAGAGCCAGTCGCCTCCCTTCTACACTTGCTCCGCTCTAGAAATGGAAGTCAATTTAAAACTGTTAAATTATTTCTAGGAGCCAAGAGGATAATGGTGTCATTTTTGTTTGAGTTTGCATTTGTTTTACATGCTAAGGCCAGCTTCAAAATAGAAAAAGAGCAGAGCAGAGGCATAATTAAAATGAGAAGTTTTAGGCTGAGATTCATGCTTGCTCTTTTTATTTATTCTTGATCTGTGCACCCATGGCATAATACTTCCATACCTTTAAGCACACCGGAATTATAACTTTGTGGTTAAAAGCAGAGGCATTGGGACCAGGTTTCCTGGGTTCAAATGCCAAGTCTATCATTTTTTAGTTTTGTTACCAAAGGCAACTTACTTAAGATCGCTGAGCCTTAGTTTCCTCACCCATAAATTGGAGGTAATAATCATAAATACAGAATGCTCTTGTGAGGATTAAATGTGAGAAGGTAAAGTTATGGTGACAGGGTATGCCTGGAAAAAAGTAAGTTCTTGAAAATCATTTGTTATAACTGCATTCTCAATATAAAACAGAAATGTAAACCATTTCTGCAAATACTTAAGTCCCAACAGGCTCAAATTAAGGGGCCAGCATTGTCTAACTGAATATGTCCAAAGTTTGAGCAATTAACGATCTGGCTAACTTGTTCAATTTAGATAACCAACATGGATTATTAAAACATTTTTCTTCATCAAAAAAAAAAAACAACTTTGGTTTTCTTTGAAAAGATGTCCTCTGTTTTCCTCTTCATATGTGCCACTGGAACATCAATTTCCAGGATCCCATGCTGCTCAGCACCAACCTAAGCCCATACTTTCCTGCAAACTCCTGTCTGATTGTAGCTTCAGAGGAGCAGGATGGTGCAAAGACTGCTTGGAAGTGATGTAGACACTGAAGAGGTCATGTTTGACAATTATTTTTGCCCTGCCAGTCCCCAAGCTCATGGATTATTTACATAGCGCTTTACAACTGCTGGATCAGATCATATAATTCTCTCTCCAGGTGTCATGGTTGGTTAGATAACTCTAGTTATAGCCTCACTCATTTAAGTCACAATAATTCCATATGCACAAAAAGCATGGAGCCATGTGAAGCTGGGGAGGTTTAGAAATTGCTCTGCTGAAAATGTATGGTCACTGCATTCAGTATAATCAAGAGCCCATCTCCTCTTTCTTAAGCATCAGAAGATAGGGAGGGGAGGGAGGCAAAGAGGGGAGGAAGGAGGGAGTGCAGAAGGAATCTCATGATTCCACATGCCCCTCTATCTCTTCCCTATTTCTTTGTTTTCCTGTTATAGGAAATAAAGAAATGGTGGAAACTCCTCCATCTTGGATAGTCAAGGCCTTTGTTCCCATTCCTCTTGAACTGTCTTCAATCAGACTTTCAATTCCACTGAACTACAAAAGTGTCTCCCTCCATACTGTTAAAAGCAGTGATCAATTCTGATCTACTCTAACCCATTGGCCATATTGAGACAATGGATCACCCCTTTTCTTGAAATGCTCTCTTCACAAGCACTTTCTCTGGTTTCCCCACAATCTTGTTGCCCACTCTTTCTCAGCCTCCTTCTTTGTCTTCTCTTCCTTTTCCCAACATCTAAGTATCAGGATACTGGGATGAGCTCCTCTGATACTGTGGCTTTAAATACCATCTTTAAGCTGACGATTCTCAGATATGTGTCTCCAGCCCTGACTTCTCATCTGAGCTGCAACTGCCTGATTAATTAACATCTCCGTTTGATTTCCACCACTCTCCACACTGCTTCTTTAGTCATTCTTCTTCATTTTAGTAAATTGTATAGAGATCTAAGAACCTTGATGTCATCTTGACTTCTTTCTTTCTCTCCAATCTCTCATCCAATTTATCATCAATTTCTCTCTTTTGTTCTTGCAAAATATATCCCATGTCCAATTACCTCTCAGCCTCCACTGTTCTCACTCTAGTCCAAGCCACCATAATTTCTCCCATGGATTGCTCAATAGCCCCAACCAGTATCCTGGACTCCACTCTTGCCTCTCTGTAGTCCATTCTTCACACAATGTGATCAGTTTAAAATGGCAATCAAATTTTGCCATTCCTCTGCTTAGAATACTCCAAAAGCTTCCAGCTACATGTAAGATAACTCATAATGTCTTATCCTGGTTTATAAAGGCTCTGCATTATCTCATAGACATCATCTCCTCATTTACTTTACTCCACATGGGCCCTTCCTTCTTTTCTTCCAATATAGCAAGCCTATTTTTGCTTCAGGGCCTTTGCACTTGTTGCCCCTACCCTGGATACTCTTTATATATCTATGGGGCTGACTCTCCCAAACATTCAGGTCTGAAATCAAGTGTCACCTCTCAGCCCTCAGAAAAGCCTTTCAAACCACCCCTTACTTAACACCCCTTCCACCATCACTATCACCAAGTTTTTTTTGCTTGTTGTCACCACTACTAAATTCATATATTCATTTATATGTTTCCTTCCTGACTCCCATTAAAACATTCCGTTTCTTGTTATTTACTTCTCCATCCTCACATCTAGACCAAAGCCTACAACATGAACTTATTGAGTGGATGAATAATACATATTTTGCTTGATGGACCATGAAATATCCAAGTGGGAGAGTGAAAATTAATTTGAGAGGTACTCCTTCACCCCATGGAAATGATGAGTAGAGAGGGGAAGATGTGAAGGTGTTGTGAAGTATGTGTTCACTCTCTACCTCCCTGAGCTCTGACCCTGTCGAGAAGGAGAGCACCTCTTTGGGGGCTCTCTTAGGAGGCAGAAGAATTTGTCTGGAGAAGACAGATCAGGGCCTATGGACTTGTGCTGGCTTCAGAGGTTGCACAGTCATCCCAGACCAGTATTCAAGGTGCTCTTGCATAGGCTTGTGTCCCCAGTACAGCTCCGGGACCCTTCAAATACACCACCATGTCTCTCATCCTTCAAGATTTCTTCCCTCTTTCTCTTCTTCCCCAACATTACTGGCTAGTATTAGTGAGTTTTTCACTCAGCTGGAACAATGTGAATGACTACTCTACCTTCTGTCTGGACTCTCTGCTCCTGAACCAAAAGGAATCATGTTAGTTTGGAAACTTAAAAAAAAAAAAAAAAAAGAATCATCCTTTATACATAAACCCATCTTTTAATCTGTGGCAAATCACCATCTTGTTGGTCCTTTCTCTCTCACAAACATAAAAATCTGGTTTGAAGGCAATCAAGAAGTAAAAAAAAATCTGAGAAATCAATGCTGGGAGAGTTCGCCTTCTATTGGCTCAACCGATAGTTGTGGGTAACTCTAGGTGATCTCTAGTAAATTAAGGTGAGAATCTGAATGATTAGTAAAGATTGTTGAGGATGGTGAGAGACAAGTCCATTGTTTTCATAGTTCCTTCTTTCTTCCCTTTCCTCTCACCAATGATTATGGGATAAATATATCAAGAAAAAAAACTAGATTGAAAAAAGAAAAAAATCATTTATTGCAGTTTTCCTAAATGTGTTCCATCTTCTCTTTCTTTCTCATTCCAGCATGTTCAAGTAAAACTGTTAAACTTCCAGATGAAAAGAAGCTTGTAACATCTTATAAAAGTAACTACTTTCCTCAACAAATGCCCCCACTTGTGACCATGTGCATGAATGATTTCATATAAATTTGTACATACTAGTTTGTACTCTAGTAGTAGATGTTCAATAAATGTACAAATGGATGAATTTCTTTAAAAGCATTCGTGAGGCTTAACAGAAGCTCTTTTGTCAAAGTGGAATCACAAAATCAGATCTTAGGGAATTATTGTTGCAAGGTGAAACATTTTTTAACAGATAAACTACTGAACCAATGAAAAGCCAGAATCATCAATTAGTGATTCCTTTAGATAATTAACTCATTCCAACAACATTTTATTGTAGTCTACTGTGCAATAACCTTATTACTCACATTTTAAACTCTAGAACCAGATACTTTTAAAGACAAAAAAATTAGAGACAAGAAGATACAGCTTCCACTGAAGACCTACAGTTGTGGAACCTCAGGATCACATCTAAAGGACATCAATCAAAACCATTATATATGATCTTAAGCACCAAGCTTGAACCTTCATTACTATATTTTAACTCATGCTACTTTAGAGCAGTGATAGCTACCAAAATCCTCCTTCTGGTGGTATTCATTGATAAATTCTTAAATATAACTGAAGCCAGAAGTTTCAGGACAAATGAAAGAAAGGGTTGTTTTACACTCTTATAGAAAAACTCAGGGCGAGGAATAGCAACTCGTAATCCCACACTTTGGGAAGCTGAGAAGGAAGGGTCCCTTGAGACCAGGAGTTCAAGACCAGCTGGTCAACATAGCGAGACTCCATCTCTCCAACAACTAAAGAAAATTAGACAGTCCTAATGGCAAATGTCTGTATCCTCAGTTACTTGGGAGGCTGAGGTAGGAGGATCCCTTGAGCCCAGAAGTTTGAGGCTAAAATGAGTTATGATCACACCACTGCACTCCAGCCTGGGTGATGCCGTAAGACTCTGTCTCTAAAAAAAGAAAAAAAAAAAAAACAGAAAAAGAAAAGAAAAGAAAAACCTATAGAAATGTCATACCTGCAGAAAGTATCATGTGAAAATATTATTAGGTGAAGTGGGGCTTTTGATTTAGTCATAGATTGGATTATAAACCCCTCAACTTTTGAAGCTAACATCATAGAGATTCCTCCTAAAAAAACTCTTGATGCCACAAAGACTTAAACTAATTTTGATTCAGGAAAACAATTTTTATGAATTATATTTCATGAAAAAAATCACTTCATCTTTAATAAGGATCCAAAAAACTCTTTTAAGGGAACTGAGTAAATTCAAAGTTGTAAGTAACATCTTCTTCCTTCATTCCACAAACATTGAGTATATTCCCTGTCTGTGTTAGGCTGCATGCTTGGCTTTGTATCATATTTTACAAATACATCATCTCACTTGATCCTTCTAACAGCCCTGTGGGATTACTAATATTATTATTTCCACTTTACAGTCAAATAAACAGAGGTTTGGAAAATTTAAGTGCCCAAGATCAGAAAATAAGAAACAGCGTTCATTCTTAACCCACAGTTTTCCCATGGAATTGGATATCTTGCTTAAAACCATGTAGCTACTAAGTCCCAAAATAAAATCTCCACCAGATTTTAAGTCACAATAATTTAGATTTTCCATGTTCCTTTCAACCAATCAAAGCCTGAGTGGGTCCAGAACAAAACCACAACCCTTTACAGTATGGTTTTGTGAGTTGTCCCGCTCTAAATGAGACATGTTATTTTGGGCAGTCTCATGTGATGAAAGAGATAATGGGCTCTCTGGGCGGTAATAAAAACAAATCACTACTTTAACAGTAAGTAAAATAGAAATTGAAACTTTTTTTAAAAATGAGATTTTCTGATTTCACAAATGAGCCATTGAGAAACTTTGGGTTTTATGTCTCAATGTTATTTTTCCCGTTCCTTAAAATAATAACATAGCAATGTATAAAATTTGGGGGCTCATTTTAACAAAGTAGATAAAAAACCTCACATTCTCTTTCAGAACTTGTACTTTCATATACAGGATGAAAAATAGGGAAACGAGGGAAGGAGGTGCTCTGGACTGGGCAGGCCCTCCAGCTCCAAGAGGCAGGGCAGGGCAGGCTGAAGCGAGGTCCAGCCAGCACTGCCCGCAGAGCCCATGGGGGAGCTAGGGATTCATGGGCACAGGCAATCCTGGGAAATCCACAGGAAAGCCTGGATGTTTGGGGCAGAGCATCCTTGAAGCCGTGCTTTTTTGAGGCAAGCCTTTTTTGTTGTTTGGGGTTGTTTCTGTATATGTGTGTGGAGGGTGAAGATCAAGGTGGCATGTGACCAATCAACAGAGACCAAGAGTGAAGATCTGAGGGGGGAAGAGGTCACTTTCAGCAGGTCAGTCAGAAAACTCTGTTTGGGATGTAGCTAACGCATGAAGAGTCAAACGAGACAGCACAGGGAAAGAGCCACTGGCAGTTCGCGAGCAGAAGAGTGTCAAGAAAAGGGAAAAGACAGAGATGTGACCCTATTTTCAAGCTAAGAAGTTTGCCTGCCACAGCAGTAGGGATGCTGGCAGAAGACAGACTCCTGGGTCAGAGACAAAAGACATTATGACCAGAGCACAGCAAAGCAGCATCAGCTGTTTGCATCCATTTCCCTGGCTCCCAAGTTCCCTGTACAATGTGGATGGACCCTCACAGATGCCCACACATGCATGGGTTACACTATGGGAAAGGAACCCTGAGCTTAGGGAACATGAAATTTTTATAACAAGCAGTAAGCATGAAGGCCCTTAGCTAAGGAGGAAGACAGTAGGCTGTTTACCATACAAATATCTTGAAAAGATAGTCAAGAACAAAGAAGAGTCAGTGACTCTCTTGCAAGATACACAGAAATGCAAGAGACTCAGGGAGAATTGCCACCCAACAAAGAGCTGCCTCCTGGGTGGTTCTACAACTAGTTCATCAGCCTTGGTCACTAAAAAGGACAACTGTGACCCAATAATAGTGTGCTTTCTGAAAAGCTAGACAAGAAGGAAAGAATCTGTCTTACGTTTGGAGCTCTCTAAAAGCAGACTTGAAGATGAAGATTCATATGCAAATGACTTATGAAAGAAATTATCCCATAAGAAATTATCCCATAATCCTGTCAGAAAAGGGGGAAAGCCACGCAAGGATGGAATTTTAGGCAAAGTTCTATGACAGCTTCACTCTGATCCTGAAGGAAAACTGGAGCGTAGTTTATGCCTCAGAGCTGTCCTGACTCAGGGAAAGGCATCTGGGCTCTCAAACTCCCATGCCTTTCAGTCACTGGGAAGGCCACCATGGGGTGGAGGGATGTGGACCCCAGGCACTTATATTTCTGTGCATCAGGAAAAGCAACACCAGTACCCTTTAGGCAGGGCCTTACAGAAGAGGAACTTATTAAGGACATGGAAAACAAAAGCAGGCAGAAGCCAGGGCAGAGGCACAGATATGGCCGGGGGCCTGAGGTGAGCTACTTGAGGCCCAGAATCACTTAAATCCACTCACATCTCACATCAATTCACTTTATGCTATTCCAAATGATGGGTGGCCAAAATTTCTGGGGAAAAACTTACAGGAGGCAGGTTAGTGGGGTGAGTGGTAGCTGATCTCAAGCTCATCACTGGCATTCATTATTCCGTGCCTCTAATATACATTCTAGATTTTCCCTTTTTTAGCTATCACTGCAGCTTGCCTGGTGAAATAAAGCAGACCTTCATCTCTGAGGGATCTGAGCCCAGTTACCCCTATTCTATCAAACTGTGATGGTTGTAAATGCCCATTTACAGTGAAAAATAACCATGGGCCAGGCTCAGTGACTCACACCTATAATCCTAACACTTTGAGAGGCCGAGATGGGAAGATCACTTGAAGCCAAGTGTTTGAGATCTGACTGGGAACATAGAAAGACTCCATCTCCAGAAAGAAAGAAAGAAAGAAAGAGAGAAAGAGAGAGAGAGAGAGAGAGAGAGAGAGAGAGAGAGAGAGAGAGAGAGAGAGAGAGAGAGAGAAAGCCAGGCATGGTGGTAAGCACCTGTAGTCACAGCTACTTGGGAGGCTGAGGTGAGAAGCTCACTTGAGCCCAGGAGTTTGAGGCTGCAATGAGCTATGATCACACCACTGCACTCCAACCTGGGTGACAGAGCACGACCCCATCTATAAATAACAAAATAAACAAATAAATAAAATTAAAAATTAACCATGGAAGCACCAAGACCAAGCCTACTGGATCCCTTGGATCCACTGGTGTAGTAGCAACCCTACGTCTTCGTGATACTGAGGATCAATTAGCCCCAGCAGTATTGTAACTTCTTCCTTTCCTTATTTGCCTACTGTCACAAGGACCCCTAAACGATCAGGTGGCAACCATAACTTTATTGTAAAAGGAAATCTTACTGTATCCTTTACTGTATCCTCTGGGAACCAGGATGTCTAGATCTATAGAACCTGAAGTTTTGTGACTATATGCACATTATCCTGCTTGCTTTGCTATAAGTGGGTTCCTAAGGCTGAACTCACGGACACTTCCAGTTTTCTGTCCTGGCAGGCAAAATGACTCCAGTAGTCCAGGGGCAGATTTTCAAAGAGTCACAGGTTCAGGTCATTAGATGCAAAAACACACTGAAACCAGGGGAAGGGTACAGGGAAAGGGTACAAGAGAGCCGCGGGCATCTGAGTAGAGTCCCAACAGTGTTTGTTACAAATCAAATCAGAAAGTTCCAGACAAGTTAATGCTTCAAGAAGCTTGTAATCTTCTATCCTTCATTCATTCAACAATGAGGACCTACTATGTGCTAAGTGCAATGCTAGGTGCTAATGTCAAAGAGATAAATCACACATCCTCCATTCACCCAGAGAGTTCACAGGTCAGTGCAATAGACAGACAAGTAAACTCATATGTGCTATTTTGATGAGAAGGAGCACCAGAGGGAAGCAAGGAGTGACTGAGAATCAAAGAGGCTTCACAGAGGAGGTAACTTCTTAACTAGGTCTGACAGATGAGTGAGAGTTCACTAGCCTGAGTATCAGCTCCAGGAATAAATAAGAGAGGGACAGAAATGCCATGCAAATCTACATCAGGCATGGTGGCTCACATGCCTGTAATCCCAACTTTTGGGAGGCTACAGCAGGAAGATTGCTTGAGCCCAGGAGGTAGAGACTGCAGTGAGTTATGATCGACAGAGTGAGACTCCATCTAAATAAATAAATAAATAAAATTTTGAAAAGAAATTCCATGCAAATCCATCTAAAATCAAAAGCATTCACACATGGCCCTTTTTGGAACTATGAGCAGACAGGTGTACCATGGTTAATATTGTGGCATTTGCTCAACAAGCTCAACTTCTAATGGGAGCACAGGTCCTCCTGTGTGCATCCTCAATTCTGCCAGGCAGAGTAGGAAAACAGCATGAGTCAAGGTCAAGGGTACTTCAAGGCCCTGATAACAGGTGAGAAAGCACTCAATGAAAAGAGTGAAGACGTTAAAAGCTGTAACTGCTTTTAATTCTCTTTAAAATGGTAGTAATGGTACCATTCTGCGACTCTGTCTCTTGGTCATTTCCTCTCCCAGGGATTTTCCTGTGTTATATTGTTTAACTCTTCTTCCTGCCTTGAATTCTGGAGATAAGATCAAGCCGGGCTCGGTGGCTCAGCCTGTAATCCCGCGCCTTTGGGAGCTGAGGTGAGTGGATTGCCTGAGCCCGCAGGTTCGAGACCCGCCTGGGCAGCGAGACCTCATCTCTACAATAAATCAAAAAATCAGCTGGGCATGGTAGCACGCGCCTGTAATTCCGGCTACTTGGAAGGCTGAGGCGGAAGGATCGCCAAAACCCAGCAGGTCGAGGTTGCGGTGGCCGGGAGCGGCCACTGCACTCCAGTCTGGGCGACAGAGTGAGACTCTAACTCAAAAAAAAAAAAAAAAAAGAAAAAGATCAAGATTTCTAAATCTTAAGGTCAAGCAAAAATCAGGAGAACCACAGAAAGAAAACCCAAAACTTCCCTAGAGCTCCCCAAAGAGGAGAGCTAGGCAGGACCATACGGAAATTGCAAAGATTCTTTCTCCTGCTCTGGTCTAAAGCTTTAAACTAAAATCAGTCTTCTTTGAGTTTGTATTTAACTGTTGAACTCATACAGTCTTGGTTCATTAGCTCACATTCCGTATCAGCCAGGATTTCAGCAGAAAGCAGACAGCACAAAGAGACAGCATGTCTTCAGGGCCTTGGGGGCAAACAAGGCCATGTGTCGTTAGTCATAACAGATACAAATTCCAAGCAACACATTAGTCAGGCTGTTCCCCAACCAATATAATGGTTATTGAGAAAAGAAAAATGTCAGAGTCAAATATCACATACTGCCTAGACCCTGAAGGCCCCACCACATGACACAATTTCAGGGGTACAGACAATATACTTTCTCTGATCACAAACTGTACCCTGAACTTCACAATTTTCACAGTTTCTTTGTCCATAGATGCACAATTCTTTAAGTCTTACCTAAAATGTGGACCTCAACAAAAATAGACTTAATAAGCCTAAATGAAAGAATGTTTAGTCAACATTTTTTAGCAAATTTTTAAAATTATCTGCTCTAATTTTTTTTATGTCCTCAGTGCTAGATATTCATTCAGTGGTCAACAAAAGAGGCATGTCACCCACCCTCATGGACTTTAGACAAAAAATAAGCAAATATATAGATATATGATAACAAATTAAGAAAAAGTGTAGGTTGTTATATGTGATATTAAGAGTGAATAACAGAAAGTTGTCTACTTCAGATTGGGTGTTCAGGGAAAGCCCTCCTACCCAAGGCCTGATGGGTCAGTAGGCGCCCTCCAGTCATCAATCTGGGAGAAAAGCATTCACTGCAGAATGCACAGCTTATGCAACACATAAACAAGGAAGACTTAGGGAGCCTTAGGAATGAATAAAGACCAACATGGCCAAGGTACAGTGAAAAAAAGGAGATAGACTACCTCCAATCGACTGTTGGGTTTATTCTAAATGCATTGAGATGTTTGAAGAGAATGGTAATAATTTGATTTAGAGTTTATTTGTTTTTATGACCTCTCTGGTTGCTGGGTAGAGAATGGATTTTAAAGGTGGCAAGAGTAATGTCTTCATTCATTTTATGTTGCTATAATAGACTATATGAGGCTAGGCAATTTATAAATTTGACTCATGGCTCTGCAGGCTGTACAAGAAGCCTGGTGACAGTGTCTGCTTCTGGTAAGAGCTTCATGGCCCTAGACTCATTGTGGAAGGTGAAGGGGAGGTGGTGTGCGCAAACATCACATGGTGAGAGAAGCAAGAGAGAGGGGGGTGGTGCCAGACTTTTTTAACAACTAACTCTTAAGGAAAATAATAGAGTAATAACTCACTCACATCCCCGGCCCCCTCCTCCATGGCTTCCTACCACCACTCCCTCCCTCCACCTTCTCTGCCCAGAGAAGGTATTAATCTATTCAATCTAATCACGAGGGATCCAACTCCATGGTCCAAACACCTCCCACTAGGCCCCACCTCCAACACTGGAGATCAAACTTCAACATAAGGCTTGGAGGGACAACTATCCAAACTGTAGCAAATAGGCAAGAGAGATTTAGACTTGAAAAGCAGATAATTCCACTCCATTCCTCAAGTCTAGGACCATCAAAGTGAAGTTTTCGCTGTGTCATCCATTTACTTGAGTTGTTCACACCCAAAGGAGTGTGAATAGGATGAGGGGCAGCCCCTTTATTTGTTATCATTTCCAAGTGTACCCTCAGAATCAAAATGGGAGTTAAACACAGAAGTGTGATGCCAAAGCCAGCTACTTATGAATGAGTGAATGAGAGTTTATGTGAATGAGAGTTCACCTGATAGACACTACTTTATTACCCACAAATTAATCTCTAAATAGATGTGTGTTGGCTATTGGGGGAAGGGAGGTGGCTATAAATGCAGACAGAATTAGGGAATGGTTTTGACTTTAGCAATTGCCCCACACTTGGTACAACATAAATCACAGAGCAAGTGTTTCTCCACTGGGAGACAGTGTTCTACATATACAAAACTCATAATTTGTGTTTATTGAAAAGATTTAGACACTAGAATGTTATTTATGTTTTTAATTTGTCTGCACCAGTAAATAACATCCCACTTAGCAAGCAGTTCCTAGGCAGAGCATTTACTTCTCAAATACAGTATCCACAACCTGTTCTGGCCACCTCCATGTTTGGTGTTGTTGATCCAGACAACCATAATCAATGTGCTCAATAAATATTTATAGACTAGACAGATGAATGAGTGACTCCTTATCTCTCTTCTATTTACCAGAAGAACCAGCCCAACACAGAACTTGCTTTACAGTCTGTTATGTCATTTAATTAATAACATCAGTACTCCTTTGTATTTCATGACTTTTATTTCACTGTAACTACACACCAATTTGTCATCTTTAATATCGTTATACATTCAATATGCATTTTTCCTATTATAAATTTTTAAATTTATAAAGCGCATTTTATTACACATCAGCATTCACTTAGGAAGTTCCTTAGAAAACTGGCTTACACTAAATTCCTTTCAAAACCTTTATTTGTGCAAAGCCTGAAAGTGTGTAAAGCATACCCAAAAACCTGAGGGCAGCTATAAGGATGAACAAGGTTGGAAGCCCATTTTCAAAGGCCTTTAAAAAAGGAGACAACCCAGTTGGTGACTAAAGCCTATTGATTCTACCCTTTAATAATATTTCTCCAAACCCTCCTCATAGTTTCTGGCCTAGTTCAGACCCTCATCATCGCTTACCTGGACTATTGCAATACTCTTAACTGTCACTTTAAAAAGAAAGCTGTCTTTTCTTTCCACTTGCCTTCACTTAAGACTAAAATATATTTTGAGAAAAGACAATATCATCAATCCAGAGCTCAGAGATTTTAATAAATGGGTTTTTGACATGTTACATCATAAATGAACCTTCCAAGTTTGTAAGTGGTCCTTTGACAGGATGCATCATGTCAATCTATAGCTCAGAACCTTTACTGATTTAATCCATAATTCATATAGTAATGGATCCTTAAAATTCCATTGCTTCCTTTCTTCTAGCAAGTGCAGCTCTGCTAGTATAATTTGTGACTGATCAGTTGGTGCCATGTGGCTAAAACTGTGCAGTGTCCTCTGAATGAACCAGTCAGTGAACCCTCACACAATGGCTCTTGCACTTAGGTCATAATTGGATCACCTTACTACTTTGGCTGTACTCACTTACCCTTTGTCCTATTATCTGCTTAATTTTAAAAAATCAAACAATTTTTCAGCCAGGTGCAGTACCTCATACTTGTAATTCCAGCGCTTTGGAAGGCTGTGATGGGAGGAGTACTTGAACCCAGGAGTGTGAGACCAGCCTGGGTAACATAGTGAGTCCTCGACTCTACAAAAAATCAAAAAAATTAAGCTGGGCATGGTGGTGTGCATCTGTATTCCCAGCTACTTGGGATGCTGGGGCAGAAAGATCACTTGAGCCCAGGAATTTGAGGCTGCAGTGAGCTATGATTGTGCCTGGGTGACAGAGTGAGACCCCGACTTAAATTTAAAAAAAGAATCAAACAATTTTTAAACTTACCTCCAAAGGTAAGTTTCTACTATCAGCACAAACAGAAAACAGAGAACCAGTATCAATTGTCATTAAAAGAAGCTTCCACAATACCATAAAGAGCAGAACTCATTCCTGTAGCAACAGCAGAAGGAGCACCACAATGTGGAAAAGACTCCACTAGCCCACTCCACTACCTCCGCCAACCAGGAAGGGAGCTGGGGGATAATAATAGGACATTACAGTCAATTCAACATTGACTTGACTTAGCATAAATAATCTAAAATTAAATTGGGCGTGTGACCCGTATATCACGAGGGTCTTCCTCGAGTCCCGTGGTAGCTGTGTTGGCCAGACCTCCCAGCCGAGTCTGGGCTTGGAAGCATTTGTTTCATTGTCTGCTTTTTAATGGAATCAGATGGCTTTCTTGAAAAATTGAAATCCTAGGAGGATCAGGGGATGAATAAGAAGAGAAAAAATGATTTTTGGTGAATAATGTTAAAGATATGAAAAAAGAGGGAAAACACAAAGACGTGGCAAGGAATCGTGTAAGTGGAGCATACACAACTCAAAGACAACTCAGTGTCTCTCTCAGAATTATTTTGGGTTGTTGCACATGTACAAACCTGGAAATACTGTGTATACAGAATAAATAATATAAAAATCTTTTGAAATGTTAACTATTCTTTTCTTTTCTTTTTTCTTTTTCTTTTTTTTGAGTTGGGGGTCTCACTCAGGCTGAAGTGGAGTGACATAACCATGGCTCAACATAGCTTTGACCTCCTGGGTTCAAGCAATTCTCCCACCTCAGCCCACATGGCTGAGACTAGAGGCATGCACCACCATGCCTGACTAATTATTTGATTTTTTTTTTTTTTTTGCAGAGACAAGGTCACATTATGTTACGTAAGCTGGTCTCAAACTCCTGGGCTCAAGCGATCTTCCCACCTTAGCCGCCCAAAGTGCTGGGATTGCAGGTGTGAGCCATTGTGCCCAGTCTTGAAATGTTAACTATTTTTTAGCTATATGCATCTGGATCAGAGTAGCAACATGCTTTTTGAAGAGTTCTTTTGCTTGGAATGTCTGGGTAGAATGAGATTACATTTCAAATGCTAAGAGGTCTGACAATTAAGTTCACAAACTTGCCACCATGTGCTTATGTTGACAGCACTGTACAGACAACTTGGTAAGGTTTCATAACCTTAGTATATCAATGTCTCACAGCTGTGTTCATGCCAGGGTGTAGCAGTGTCTTGCTGAGTGGCATTCATTATTGTTTTGTATGTTTTTGTGTGCAGTCGCAAGAATGTCGTAGCTTGAAATAGAGCAAAGAACAAATGTCAAGTTTCTTGTTAAACTTGGCAAGAGTGGAAATGAAATCAGGGACATGTTAGTCCAAGCTTATGGAGATAATGCCATGAAGAAAACAGCAGTATACAAATGAATTTAACATTTTCTGAGGGGAGAGAAAGTGTCACTGATGAAGGGAGGTCAGTACAACCAGTAACAAGCAGAACTGACAAAAGCATTGCAAAAATTCATCAAATTGTGCAGCAAAATTGTCAGTTGACTGTGAGAAGCATAGCAGACCAAATAAACATTGACAGAGAAACAGTCAAAAAAATCTTAACTGAAAATCTTGGCATGAGAAAAGTGTGTGCAAAAATGATCCTGAAGGACCTCTTGCATCAGGACAATGCACCAGCTTACACAGCACAGTCTGTGAGGGAGATTTTAGCCAGTAAACAAATAATGGTATTGGAACACCCACCCTACTCAACTGATCTGATCCCCAATGTCTTTTTTCTTCACCTGAAGATAAAGGAAATATTGAAGGGAATACATTTTGATGACATTCAGGATATCTAGGGTAATACGACTACAGCTCTGATGGCCATTGCAGAAAAAGAGTCCTAAAATTGCCTTGATGGGTGAACTAGGTGCTGACATAGTACATAGCTTCCCAAGGGGAGTACTTCAAAGGTGACCATAGTGATATTCAGCAATGAGATATGTAGAACTTTTTCTAGGATGAGTTTGCAAACTTAATTGTCAGACCTTGAATAAACTTTTTTTACTTTCAGTACGCCTGCATAATGTCAAAAGAGGAAGTTAATGTGCTAGTGACAAAGATAACAATTTCTGGTATTATATAACTTTATATAAGCCTAGTTTATTTTATTGACATACATTAGACCACTGACAAAATCTCTAATTTAACCCATATCTCCTTAGCTAGACAAATGTCATTCATCTTTCCTTGGTTTCTTTCATTCATTCTTCTACCCATCACAAGTTTGGTCCTTCAGCTGTATTTCCTATTGAGAATATAGCAGACAGATGCATTTATACATTTCACCTACCACGTCTCCTGCCAAGTGACCTGCAGCTTTCCATGTCTGTTGCTGAGTTCTTCTTCCAGACAGCCGTGCTCCCTCCAGACAAGTTATTTACAAAAGATGGGGCAAGTTAGAAGGGATTGCACTCTGTTATTCAAGCACCACATGGGTACCAAGAACAGCTGGTTGCTGCCAAACTTGGGACTGGAAACCCAGCTATTGCCCTCTTGTTATTTCTGTCATTTCTGAGCTATGTGGCTCACAAAACTAGACTCAGACCATTTATTTTCCTGCTTGTGATTCTGACGAAATTGAATGAGAAGAACCTCAGTGCCACATAACCACTGCCAGTTCCTTGGCCTCTGCCATTACTAAATTCTGTTTGGAGAACATTTTTCATCATGACTCAGAATAATATTCTAGAACAAAGTGTCCTATGAATAATATCAAGTTCATTTAACATGAGGGTGACTTATAGAGATTGTTTTTTGGATGAGCAGTTAAAATGTCCCATAACACAATTATCGTCTTGAGCTATAGGCTTTGCCTTAACTATAAGATTGGGAAAATTCTTACTGAAAGCAACTCCAATAACCACATCTAAACAAATGACAACAACAACAACAAAAAACCTTGGAAAGAGATATTTTTCACTCTTGTTCTGACCTAAGGAAATATATTGCCCTGGGATTTCACTTAGGAAACTTAAGAGTAGAGGGATTCAATCTTCAGTTATACCAAAATGGTATTTATTTTCAGTCAGATCAAATCAGCACATGTTTGAGTACCCACTTCTAGAAGGCATTCATTGGGACAGTGGAAAGAACAATAAGCTATTTAATAATATATGGTGCTTCCCTCAGGCTTTTGATAACCAAAATATAGGATACCAGTTAAATTTGAATTTCAGATAAGCAGCGAATCATTTTTCAGTAGATCTATTTTGTACAAGTATGCCCCATATAATATTGGGGGCATATACTTTAAAAGTTGTCCATTATTTTTCTGAAATTAAAAGTTAACTGAGCATCTTGTATTTTTATTTGCTAAAATTTGAAACCCTACCTAGAGCAGAAGAATTATTTAAGAAATAATTGCTAGCCGGGCTCGGTGGCTCAGCCTGTAATCCCGCGCCTTTGGGAGGCTGAGGTGAGTGGATTGCTTGAGCCCGCGGGTTCGAGACCCGCCTGGGCAGCGAGACCTCATCTCTACAATAAATCAAAAAATCAGCTGGGTGTGGTAGCGCATGCCTGTAATTCCGGCTACTTGGAAGGCTGAGGAGGAAGGATCGCAGGAGCCCAGCAGGTCGAGGCTGCGGTGGCCGGGAGCGGCCACTGCACTCCAGTCTGGGCGACAGAGTGAGACTCCAACTCAAAAAAAAAAAAAAAAAAAAAAAAAGAAATAATTGCTGTTGGCTAACTATGTGCTAGGGCCTGTTCTTGAATCAGAAGGGTAAACAATAAATAAAATAAAGAGATAATTAAAAATGCATATGTATTATAAATATGTACTATGAAAAGGGAGCTGCATAGTGAATAATCCTAGAGTATGAGCATCAGCATCATATATAAAGCAGTCAGCTACAAGATTAAAAATTTGCCGGGCAGGAGAGGGTTGAGGAGAAAGAATTCCAGTCAGAGATACTGCACGCATAAGGACTCTGATGTGGCATAAGCTTGCTAAACCAAAATTCAGTGTCACACAATCTTCATTTCTTTCCCGTACATTACAGGACAATAGCCCCTTTAGTACCTCCAAGTCATTGAGACAACAACCACAAAAAAATCACCTATATGTTTCCAACGGTGACCTCCTCACTGGACCAGGGCTACCAACCTCCCTTTTCTACCCAGCACTAAAAATCAATGAGTAACAGGAAATGGAGCCTGACCAGACCAAACAGTGTGGGCCATGCCATGGGGTCAAGCTTTAAACGAGGAGCTAAACAAAATTTCTCTCAGTAATTAAGAGAGAAGGATCATGTGAGAAACCTAGTCACCCTGGCCCTGATGATTGGCCACAATTAACCCCATGACATGAGAAGATTGTCCCAGTGAATGAGAACTCAAGACCTGAAAGACACATCTAGGCAAAAAAAAAAAAAGATGAACTGAGAAAATAGAGGCCACTCCCAGTCATAGGAAATGGTGTGAGACCAGGCTCATTGGCACAAAAGAAGAATGTGTATCAACTTTGGGGGCTAAACAACACCAGAAAGTCCTCTGCCCAACACATTGACCACAGTTGAGCATTTAGGCTTGAAAGAGTCTGGCTCCCAGTGGGTACCTACAGTAAAGACACAGGACCACATATCCCCTCCCCAGCAATCAGTCTCACCCATGTGAAGCTGGGAAGTAGACCTCTCTGCATCTCACCATGGAGTGTAAAGTGGCAGGCACTACAAGCCTACTTGAACAAGTCCTGTGTTAGAAACCCAGGCATATTGAAAAGATGTGAACAAGAAAAAGGGATCTATGGTTGCCAGAGGCAGGAGAGAGGTGAGTCACTGCAAAGGGGCACCCTGTACCTTTTAGGGGTCATGGAAATGCTCCTTATCGTGATTGCAGTGGTTGTCACAGGGTGGCATTCATTTGTCAAAATTCACCAAATTTTTAATTTTGATTTTTAATGATCTCTAGTGATTTTTAATGCTGGGTAGAAAAGGGAGGTTCGTAGCCCTGGTCCAGTGAAGAGGTCACCGTTGGAAACACATAGGTGATTTTTTTGTTGTCTCAATGATCTGGAGGTGCTAAAGGTGCTATTGTCCTGTAATATACAGGAAAGAAATGAAGATTGTGTGACACTGCTTAAAATTCAATTTTATTATATATAAATCATGACTCAATAAAGCGGACAAAAAATTTTTTTTAAAAAAGGAACCTGATTTGGTTCAATGAGTCTAAGATTTTCCAACTGTTTTATTGACATTAGAGAATGGGGCCCTCTAGCACCCAGATGATATCTCCCCTTTGTCTCTTGTTACACTCCACATACCCTGGCCAGCTCGCATCCCTGGTTACCATCCCAAACATTCCTTATACATTTGCTTATGTTGTTCTCCAGGCATGGAAGGCCTTTTCCCATTTGACTGCCTGGAAAACTCCTGTTCATCTTTCAAAACTCAACTCCAATATTCCATTCTCTGTGATGTCTTCTTTGCTACTGGAGCCCTACTCCTAACATACTATCTATATGTGCCCTGACAAGCACACTCACACAGATAGGATCTATGGCCTCTTCCTCAGGGCCCAGTATTGTATTTTACACATTCCTCTACTGCAGCACTTACCAGACCATATTGCTCAGTTACCTTCTTCCCTCTCTTAACTGTGAGCTCCTTGCAGATTAAGACAATTTTTCATTGATCCTGCATTGACATGAAAAAGACATATAATATGTGCCCAACAAATACAGGAGGAAAGGAAGATGCAGACTGAAGAAAGAAAGAGGGAAAAGAAAATAAAATGAAGGAAGAACATTCCTGTTGAATTCAACATGTTATTTAAAAGTCCTGGAATTCTTATGAAAGCATAACTTTTAAAGAACATATTCATTTAAAGGAATGGACGAATATGTGAACTATGCAAGAAATGTGTTGTCAATGATTATTCACAGGTCAGGGATTCTCTACCGAGAAATGAATCTGAATCGGTAGGTTTGCTCTAGAGAGACTATGGAAGGAAAGAGGAAAGTTTGTCTCCCACAGGAATTTGAGGAATACGTACACCTCTCACCACACATAAAAACTGTATAGTCTCTTGAGCAAATTCTAAGAAGATTTATATTTATTTGCTTTGTAAAATAATTATAAAAATTTTTTAAAATTCATGAACTTAATGTTTATTTAAATCATAAGATGCTTTTATGATTAACAATGTTTTTAACCTGTCTCTGATTTTGTTTTTCCCAGCTAGCTATAGTCTATTATCAGGACTAGCGCTTAAAAGAAAACTAAAGAAAAATGCAGAACAAAATTACTGACCAAAAAAATAATTTTTTTTTTACCAATTAAATCTTGAGCTCTGTTATAAAAGATTACAGGGGGCACACTTCATGAATATAACTAAAAAAAAAAATCTCATTTTTCATGCTAAACAACCAGAAGATGTAAATGATGAGGTAAAAAACGGAGTTACCTAGTGAGGGTGGAGTTCAGGAGGTCTTATTAGTGGCTCCGTATTACAATCTAGAAACGTCTTTATGTAGACTAATCATATTGCAGGTCCAGAGGAGATTTACAATCTGATTTGCCACAGAGAAGTCCATGTAATCTTCGTTGAGGACTGACACCATTTTATCTTTGCACGATTCCCTGTTTCTCACACAAGTAATTCTGTCCTTTCTACATTGTCAGCTCTGACAGGCTGATTTAATCTGCAGGATTCTGAATGCCTCTGACCACTGCAGCGAGTCATTAACCTTGACTCGCATAATTGAATTCAAGGTTGATTGCCTGTGACCCTCTGCGCTGAGGTCTTCTAAATGTACATATTCATTACGGGCGGCCTTGCTAAACGGATTGCACAGGGAAAGCTGTAGCAGTCGGCCTGCTTGGTATGCAGGGGGCGAAGAGGGCACTAATTGCATGTTAGAGCTGAGGATTAGATTATGAAACGAGTGAGAAAATGAAGATAGATCCTCTGACACTGTCAGATTAGGGGCAGTAACGTGTGGGAATATGACATTGAAATTTACAGTGACATTAACAGAAAGAAAATTAGAAACAAATAGACATTGGACATTTTTTGAAAATCTTCATATTTTCTCCCATGGCCTAATAAATGAGATATGGGAGCTAACGCTTGTATCTGTTTTAATTTGCATAATCGCCACAGAACAATGGAATTTTTTTAAGTAGCTTTTTCTCAAAAGCTAGAAAATCACATTACAGCCACCATAACATTACACATTATGCAATATGTAGGCCATGTTTAAATAATTGGCTTTACACACCAAATGCCATTTTGAGTCGACAAGAAAAGACATTTACTTAACTTCAGTAAGCCCCAAGAATATTCAAATATTTAAGTGTTAAAAATGATGGCAAACAATTCTGTCAACCAATACTACAGGGTTCAATTTTGGTGAGTCGGTTTATAAAATTATCACTACTTCTATTTTTTAATTGATTTTCTGTCAGTTTGTTGTTAAAATAAGTACCTGCTTGTTCATATCAAACGAGTCTTCCGGCACACAAGCAGATGCTTAAGTTAGTAGCAAACAGTTCTACAAATCACTTTCATTTTCCAGAAGGAAACATCCACACTATTACAAATGCAACAACAAATAACTTGACCAGAGGTTAGACGGTGTATACATTTCAGAGACCCTTTTCTTTCCCATTCTGGATTGAGATACTACTTGAGCAACCTTTCCTCGTACTTTTGCCAATTGTTTTATGATTTATCTTAAAGAAAAATGACAGACTGTCTTTCTGACCACAAAACACACACAAAACTTAATGGCCTAGGATGTTTAAAAACAAAAACACAAAAGTCCCTGGCATTCAATGACAGCTAGAAATAAGTGTTACATTGGTTGAAAGTTAAATCGTTTATCTCTGGAAAAGCCAAGTTCAGTTTTGTTTTGTTTTGTTTTGCTTTTGTTTTGTTTGTAAAACAAGTCCTTCGAATGGACTCTGTGGTACCACATGATAACACTCCAGAAATGTTCTACAGCATTTTTAAATGGTTAACTTTGTTTGCATTGTTTTTTCAAGGTGAAATTTATTTTTGCTACTTTTAAAAACTTTAAATGGGACTGGGCACAATGGCTCATGCCTATAGTCACAGCACTTTGGGAGGCTGAGGAAGGAGGATTACTTGAACCCAGAAGATCAACATCAGCCTACGCAAAACAGCGAGAAGCCTTCTCTACAAAAGAATAAAAAGATTAGCTGGGCATGGCGGCATGTGCCTGTAGTCTCAGCTACTTTGGAGGCTAAGACAGAAGGATCAACCACCCAGGAGCCTGAGGCTGCAGTGAGCCGTAATTGTGACGCTGCACTTTCACTTAGGCGACAGAGTGAGACTTCGACTCAAAAATAAATAAATAAATACAAATAAAACAACATACTCTAAATGAAAGAAGTCACTTCTTCCTAATAATTATGACTTCCTGGGAAATCTCTCCCTCTGTGTAAGAAATGAATTCGTGAACCAAGTGGTAGGGCAAAAACAAAGAGCTGTGGATACCTTCAGTGCCTGGGAATACTCCTACTCATGCTTTTGAGCGATTGCATAGATGGCCTCCAATCCACCTTCCAGAAACATTTAAATGATTACCGATAGTTGTATTTGATACCTGTCATCCAAATCTATTAAGTACATAATTAAGTCAACTTTCAAATAAACCAGCATTATTTTTTCCTTTCATCAAAGGAAATAACGAGCACTGGAGTTTTTGCTAGACAAGTATCAAGACCTAGGTTCTAATACCAACTCAGTTACTTTTTAACTCTGAGCATTGGGCTAATCACTCACCATTTCAGATTGGCACACCTCACAAGGTTTTTTTGGAAATAGCTGCAAAATGTTACATAATGTAGGTATTATTCCGATTACCAAAACCGTTTCAGTTACCTCTCATTGCCTAACAAACCACCCCTAAAATGTAGTATCTTAACATCGCAATGATTTGTTCAGGATTCTGGGAGTTGGTAGTTTGGCATTTCTCCTGCTGGTCTTGCATGAAGTTAGAGGGTCCCATGTAGTCCTGTTTTCATGTCTGGCAGTTGCTGCTAGCTCTGAGCAGGGATTTCAGTCTGTTCCAGCCTATTCCTCAATCTATGGCGTCTCATCCACTAATAGGCTAAACTGGACTTCTTCACAGCATGTTGGTCTCAGGGTTCCAAGACAGTCAGAGCAGATGCCACAACACCCGTTATCGCCTAGGCTCTGGAACTCACATCATTTCCACCATATTCTACTGATTAAAAAAAGTCCCAAAGCCAGCCCAGATTCAAGGGAATAGAGAAATACATTCCACTTCATGATGGGAGAAGTAGTGTAGGATAGGGGTCACAAACCCAGAGAGGCTTCACTCATTGAGGGTTGTCATTGTCACCATCTACCCACTAAAACCTATGTGGTGACAATGCTACATTCATATAAAAGGAAACACAAGTTTGTTGATATTTAATTTGTGCTTTCTGGCACTGCCAAGATTGAAGTCCCTTGCCACCCTCCTCTCCCTCTGACGGCTTGTTTAGTGCATGGATGGTTGGTCTGCAGCTCCTAACCCACAGGGCTTGGTCCTAGTGCTGATTGTGACTGGTACCTGTGGAAGTCAACACAGACTCCAGACTACCAGCTTTGCCACAAGCATTTGGCACTGCGTGGTGGCACAATTATTAAGCATGTTGAGTGTTATTAAAACCTCAAAGCATGGATTTAAATCCCAACTCCATCAATTACTGGCTAGACAGCCTTGAGTAAATCACTTAATCTCTTTAAACTTCAGAATGCCCATCTGTAAAAGGGGACCAATGATAGTAACTACCTCATAGGGTGTGATACAGATTAAATAAACATAATTCCTGAAAAGTACATGGTGCAGTGCCCAACACACAGCACAAGCTCAACATGACAGTTGTTATTCATGGTATTTCACCTGGACCCAGCATGGAGCATCAAGCCAGACAACTGGGTTCATTAGTTCATTATCCAAGGATCTGAGATACAACTTGAGTTATTTATTTCATTGGTGAAAAAATATTTTTACCTACCTCCTTAATACTCATCGAGCAGTTAATAACAGTGCTCCCCATCTCTGAGTGGACCCTAAAGCCAAAGGTGTTAAAATGCAACTGACCTCCGGAGTGTCTGTTCCTGACTACACCAGTCACAGTGAGCAGCTTTTGTTCTCCTTTCTTGCAACTAGGAAATGTGTGTGTGTCCTAATGGGGAAATGAGATTAGCTCTCTACTTGTCCAGGCAGCAGCTTCGATCAACCACATTCTCTCCTGTCCTGCTTGGAGTGTTGCATCTTCACCACATGGACCACCCATCATGACTGTTTGCTATTCGACTTCCTGCCAATGCAGAATTAAAAATGTGAAAGTGTTTTACAAACTCTAAAGCACTATATAGACATGAGGAAGATTATTATTATTTTCTATTATTTAAGACTGCCTCCTCTTCTCCTTAGATTAAGTAGGGCAAAGCCCTAGTTTTCATTTTACCAGCATTGACACAATATCTACCACTCTATGTCTTGAAAATAAGTCATCCTCAGCCAATGTCAACAAGTGTCATGAAAACAAAGGAACCAGAAAAATACTTATGAAAAGCAATTTGGGGGATTTTTAAATTATAAAGTTAATTGAAGTGACAAATATATGGATCATGTGTTAGTATTCCCTTAACAGGCATATTATAACTACTGAGATCCAACAAATGTTAATGGCATTTAAGACAGTTAAAAAAAGTCTAATGTCCATCTGGATTAAATAATGTCACCTTGGGTTTATTCAGCACCTACTCTGAACTCAAGGAAACTCAGAACACCTTATAATATGTGTGTTCAGGGCTGAGACCTCCCACAAGCTACTAGCCTGGGATATATTGGATAAGAAGAAAATGTTAGTGTGCTCTCACGTGCCAAAGAGGACCTCTCTTTCCTTCTCGCAGCCTACACATCTGCACTTCTGCACCAATCCTTAATAGCCAAAAAAAAGTCAGTTCAGGGAAGCTCTCTGTATACCCGTTCTATTGGCATGAATAAGCGTTCTATTGGCATGAATGGCCAACTATTTCTGATTTGTGTGGAAATCTATTTTCTGGTTGTTATAGTTGTTCTTGTTACTGTTTGCTTTTTATTTATTTATATTGTTTGGGAGACAAGAAAGATGGAGCAGAAGCCAGAGGTTAATGGGTAATAGCCAAGTATACAGGTAGCTGAATTCATCAGAAAAGAACAACAACTAGTTTTTATACATTTGACCAAAAATGACTTCTCCCCTCTATATCTCTTCAAAGCAAGTTCATGCTTGGATAAATTAAAACAAAAAGGAATTTTTCTCAAAGTCATTGCATTGTCATGGCACCCAGTGAGTGCTAAGTTACAAAGCTAGAGTACAGGGTCCCTGCCCTTTGATAACTTAGGATCCTTCTGAAGAGCAGGACATCCAGAATTAAATAGCCCCAGGGTTAAATAGCCCTATGTGATGAGGGCCAAAAGAAGGTGAGCAGCAAATGCCATAGGCAACCAGTCCATGGAAGAATAGTAGTATGATCTAATAAGTGGTGGAAAACCTGCCCAGAAGGTGGGTCTTGAGCCAGGCTTTTTAAAAAGGGAAGGAGGTGGGTGAGCAGAAAGGAGAAGAGGGCTTCCCACAAAAGAAACAGACCTGAATATGTTTATATTTCATAACTGTGAGGTTAGTTGTCCTAGAACAGAATTTTTACAGGAGGGCGATGGGATATGAGATATCTAGTCTTACTGGGTATTGATATATTTTTAAAAATCATACATTTAATGTGTGAGTTTGAACATATGCACATACCCATGATCCATCACAACCAAGGTACTAAACATGAGATATCATTTTTTAAAAGCAACTTCCAGGCCAGATGTGGTGGCTCATGCCTATAATCTCAGCACTTTGGGAGGTCAAGTCAGAAATATTGCTTGAGGGCAGGAGTTTGGAGTTCGAGACCAGCCTGAGCAGCATAGTGAGACCCCACCTTTACAAAAAAAAAAAAACATTATCCAGATATGATCGTGCTGGCCTGTAGTTCTAGCTACTCAGGAGGCTAAGGTGGAGGATTCCTTAAGCCTAGAAGTTCGAGGCTGCAGGGAGCTATGATCATGCTACTGTACTCTAGCCTGGGCAACAAAGCAAGACCCTGACTTGGAAAGAAAAGAAAAGAAAAGAAAAGAAAAGAAAAGAAAAAGAAAAAGAAGACGGGGGGGAGAAACTTCCATCTGTGCCTTACTAAGGTGTTTAGAGCATATTCTCTCATTTGATCCTCACAACCCTCTGCCCCAGATAAGTGACAAACTAAGAGATAGTATGTACAAAGATAATGTGTACAAAGTCACCAGTCAGTAAATGGCAGATATGGGACAAGAATCCAGGATTCCTTGGTCATAAGATTGATATAAGGATTAAATGGGGTAACATGTATAAAGTGCTAAGAACAGTGCCCAGCGTGTAGTCAGCCCTCAGTGGATGTTAACTATTATTGTTTTTATCACTACTATTATTATTACAGATCTGACTGCAAGGTGAAGAGTTTAGACTTTGCCCTATAAACTCATGTTTCCTAAACTTAGACACTTGTGTCTTCCTTCTTCATGTTATAATATCTGCCCTATTAGAATGTTCTCTGCCGCAAGTCACAAAAACAGGACAATAAAGGGAATGTATTGGCTCACATCTTGGAAAATTCCAAAGCTAGGTTTCAGCTGAGCTCTCCTCCCTTTCTCTGCTGTTCTCTTGGTTCTCACCTCCTTGATATGTCTACTTCATCCTGAGGACAACTTTCTGTGATGGGGGAATAAAAACAGATGCCTTTCTCCAAAGGTCTCCTATACACACATAAGACTGTCCAGAAGGAATAAGAGAGTAGCTTCCTACTATCATTGAGTAAAGTCTGGAGTTTCACTCTCATTGGCCATCTTAGGTTTGTTGTTCATACCTGGATCGATCACTATGATGAGAGGGTGACATTCAAGGTCCTATTCTGGTGTGTCCAATCAACATAGCTGCCGTCGGACAGGAGAGCAAGAGGGGTGCTTGGGTTCACCGGAAGTCCTCATATAAGGCCACCACCTAGAACATCACTGAGGCAATGTTTTTCTTTAAAATAACTCCCTTTAAAAAAATTATTCCTTCATTCTAAGCCTTAATATCTGTCAAATCACAAATGTACAACTGTGTTTTTAATTTAAAATAAATATGTAACTATAAAACTTTAAAAATCACTGATCCAACTGCAAATATCATCCCACTTATATCACTGCTGAGTTCAGTCTTCAGATTTCCATTCCAGAACTCTCTAATCTCTAGGCCATATTAATATCCATAATCAGTTTGGGGGTTTTTTCCCCACTCTTTTCAGCATTGTCTATGCCCTGTCTGGTTGAGCCTGAGAAAACAAAACACCCATTACACTGCAAAGCCAGCATAACTGTTGCCTAGTTAACTTTGCAAACAAAGGGGAGCAAAACAAAAGAAAACACCCATTACATCATGAAGCCAATGTAATGGTTGCCTGGTTGACTTTGCATCCAGAGAGGCCCGTGGCTGAAAAGGGCAAAAGTCACTGGCGCGGCCTCAAACCACAGCCTGCAAGCACCCTGGTCTGTAAAAAGCCAGTCTTGGCCAAAGCTGACTTTATGGCTCCAGCCTTCTATTAAAAGCATTCCACAGGCAATGGCTGTCAGTGAAGATGACTCCAGGAAAGACAATGAGAAAAATCAGGAAAACTGGGCCCAGAGGAAATTCTAAAACCATGACACCCATGTCATAAACTCTCCTAGCAATATGGCATAACTTTCTAAACAGGCACTGGAGCCCAGGATAAGACTAAGTAGCCCAGAATTCAATTTGCACCATTCATCTGGGTCATAGGATCACCAGTAAGCCCCTTTCTCTTAGTAGCTGTCAGCCATTAACTGGCATATGCTTCCCAAGGGAAAGCAGACAACCAAGGCCTCACTCAAAGGAGACCACTAAGGAATGCTTTCTTGCTAAGGAAACAAACTGTGAAATCTATATCAAAGGGATAAGACTGCCCAACATAGCCATTACACCTCAGGAAAGGGCAGATATGCCAGTCTTACCCAAGAGGGAAAGCTTGCTTGGTATGTTTGGTGAACCAAACTCTGGACTCAGAATTAAAAAAAAAAAAAAAAAAAAAGCCTCACCAGATGCTGGCACCTTGATACTGAACTCTCTAGCATTAAGAACCATGAGTCAAATAAATTTCTGTTAATAATAATAATAATAAAAAGAGTATCCTAGCTCTGCCACTTTATGGTCATTGACATATCATCTTGTCTATGGGTTGTTCACAGATTCTGTCTGTAAAACAGGATTTCACATTGTTTGAGTGACTACAATTTAAATTGAGTTATCAGTAAAAAACCTTAAATATACAATGAGGCTAGTTAGTTTTGCTGTTGAGGACTAAACCCAAAAGTAGAGTTGCAGAAATGTGTGAAAAGATTTCTTGAGCAAAACATTTCAGAAATTGTCAGTTTCAAAAGCTGACAATATATTAAAGCACCTTCCCTTTTGTGGGCACACACATAAATGCACACACATACACATACACGTGAGCCGATTGCCAATCTCTCCCTCATAACTACCCACATATCCTGCCTCGGGACTGGACCTCGCCAATGTCTCCTTAGGATGACACTAAGAACTCCTTCTTGTCTCCCCACCTGTGGTTCCACGCCAGCTTCCCTACTACTTTAAATGGAATCTTTCTCAAATGGAAAGATAGTTCTGTCCCTACCCTCAAGTGGAATCCAATCGATTCCAGAGAATATCCAAATTTCTTAGCCTGACACAAGCCCTCTATGATGTCATCTGTTGGTCACACTCATCTCCCACCACTCGCCCCCATCCATGCACCCTTCTTTTTTGCCATAGAAACTGCATAGAGTCATATCTTGTTTTTAGATCTACATCCTTCATGCCTGCTGCCTTCTATCAACTAATTTCCTAATTGTTTTTTAAAACTTAGCTCCTGGAAGTCGTCACCTGCTCACACAAGTCTGGTTTGGGTCCCTCTTCTTAGTGAATCGCCATACCTTCTGCAAGCCTGTTCATGGCACCTACCACAATATAATTGCTGACATGTTCTCCTTCTCTTTCATTAAACTACTAGCTCTTTGAAAATAAAGATTTTGTTTTATCTGACTTGGAAATTTAGTGTCTGTCCTAGCCTGTCAATCTCTCGCATCTAGGTATTCCATAGATGCGGGTCTCTGATTTAATCAATATTGTATAAGGTACCAGAGTAAGAAATTTGATAGCTAATTTAAAATACATTTGGTATGAGTTTGCTACCCATTCCTAAATATAAGGTGTCATTTTAATCAGTCATTCTTTTTATTTTATTTTATTTCTGTCATTTAGGTTAGAGTGCAGTGGCATGATCCTAGCTCACTGCAGCTTCGATCTCTTGGGCTCAGGCTCAAGTGATATTCCCATCACAGCCTCTCAAGTAGCTGGAATTACAAGTGCATGCCACTATACCTAGCTAATATTTTTACTTTTTGTAAAGACGAGACCACACTATGTTGGTTTGGTCTCAAATTCCTGGGCTCAAGTGATTCTTCCCAACCCTTGGCCTGCCGAAGCTCTGGCATTACAGGCTTTACAGCTCTGAGATTACAGGCATGAGACACTGCACCCGGCTATTCTTCACTTTTTAAAAAAGTGGGAAGCATGTATTCCACGTTGAAAGGCTAAAATCTGGTTGTAACATTCACATACAATGGAGTCTTATCCTTAATAGACATATAAAAAATACCTAGGAAGGGCATAAACATTCACTTCTAAAGCTAAAGACATAAAATGATAATGTCATGTGGTTTCGAAGAAGACATTTTAGTGACTTCTTGGGGCTCCCAATTAGAACAAGTGCCAGATCATAAAATATAACTCACAATCCTTGAAACTCTGCTCAGATTAGTCTCTTCAAACCCAAGGCTTCTTGTTAAAAAAAAAAAAAAACTAGAGCAAAGTACTTTGAGCCCTAAGATGAAAAGAACTTTAGAACTGCAAAGCATTGTTTGGATTCTCCTGTCATCTTGCTATGCCTTTACTGCCATATGATTCTACTTTGGACTGGTATCTGTCCCATCTTGCATGGATCCAGTGTTGCTCGGTTTCTAGCCTCCAGTCCTTCCAGGGACTCTGGGGTCTCCCCAGTGGGCTTCCTTCTGAAGTCACCTGGTGTGTCAAGCCAAGATGGTTCCAGTATCTGCCTTGATGTACAGTCCTAAATCTTTAAGACATCTGTAAACAACACTTTATTCTTTTCATCATCATTTTATTTTGTCTACAGGAAAGGTTCTAAGTGCAGTGACTAGTTTTTGCACGTGTGTGTGTTTTTTAATTTGAAGTCTTTTCTGTGGTAGAAAATACTGTTCATGGTTTTTAGCCCTTTGTGATTCTCCAAAATCTAAGCCATAAAGCTTCCTTTGGAAAACAACTGCTCTTAATACCTGCTGGGTTTTCTTCAGTGGGAGTTAAGGTCAAAGTCTGAATTCTAAATACAGAAAATCACCAGGTCAGTGAATGCTCAATGATATGTGGCATTTTCAGTCTCTGTTTCATCTGGTTCCATTCATACAGCTTATTCACATATTCATTCACTCAACAGAGATTTATTGGACAGTAGTGTTCAGGAATAGTGTGTTGTGGGCTTCCATACCCAGCAGAGTGACTCCTTCCCCAACCTGAATCTGCTTAAGGCTTATTGTAGAAATAGATATGCAAACAGTTACAAAATAACATTCCCCTTGACAACAAAGTGGCAGAAGGTGCCACTGGAGTAGATAGAGGCCTGAACTTTTGGGTGAGGCACATATGAGAAACAAAAGTTGTCCACTCAGCGTTTCAGTGGGAAAAGAATGATGATTAATGGACAATCAGAAGTTGAGCATGAGAAGAAAGGTAGAAAGGGCAAACTGGAGGAAAGAAAAGAGAGAACATGTGCCAAGGTTCACGGGTGATGTGTTCCAGGTAGTTCTGTATTGCTAAGACAGGATGGCAGGAGTGATGCCAGCATGCAGCTATGGATCAGGGCAAAAAGTGATTGATAGGCTATATGAAGGACTACCAGTTATCTCTGGCAGGAGATAGAAGCCACTGGAGAATTTTGAGTTGGGAAATAATTCGAGGACCCTTTTTTTTTTTTAGAGTTGTGGGGTACATGTGAGGATTTGCTATATAAGCAAATTGCGTGAAGGTGAAGTTTGGGTTTCCAGTGAGCCCTCTCTCTCCCTCATAGTAGACATGGTACCCAATGGGTGGTTGTGTCACCCTTGTCCCCCCTTCCTCACTCCCTCCTTAATCAGTACCTAGCAACTGTTGTTCCCACCTTTGTGCTTCTGTGCTCAGTGTTTAGGGCCCGAGTATGAGTGAGAACATGCAGTATTCAATTTTGTGTTTTGTGACGGTTAGAATGAGGGTCTCCAGCTGCATTCATGTTGCCGCAAAGGGCATAGTTTTATGCTTTTTTAATGACATAGTATTCTGTCATGCATATGTACCACATTTTTTTTTTATATCCAGTCCACTTTTGATGGGCATCTGGGTTGGTTCCATGTTTTTGCTATTGTGAATAGTGCTGCAGTGAATGTACATATGCAGTTGTCTTTTTGGTAGAGTGATTTATGTTCCCGAGATTACCCAGGCTGATTTGTGTTGCCTTTATTATACAAACATCACTCTGATGACCGAGTGGTGGATGTCAGAAGTAGGCGAAACTAAAAGCCTAAAATCAGGGAGGGGGCTGTAACAATAGTCCATGAAAGAGAAGACATCCAAAGCTCTGGCATACTAGGCATTATGGCTCTAAGATTACAGGCGTGAGCCACCTTGAAACCAAGGCAGCTGCAGTGGAATTGGAAAAGAGGCAGGAATAGAGCGAGAGATTTCAGAAGTAAGACAGGCAGGATCTTGTGATGGAACAAATGCAGGGACTTGGAAGAGAATCCATGAGAAAATCATGAAGTGGAAACATCTAGACAGAAAACACAGGGTGTTGGTGATCACCTATTCCTAGTAAACTCTGGGAGAAGCAATTTAGGAGGGGAAGTGGATCTCAGTCCTCCTTTTCTTCGCAGGAGTCATTGTTTCTTGAATCCTTTTCCATTTTCACAAATCTCAGGATTCAGCACCTACACTTACCAAAACCTAGATCAGCACATTAATCTATGTATCTATGATCCATTATTGTACTAACAAATAATCCAATGTCAACTTAAATTGACCGGAGTTCTTTCTCTTCCCAGTTCTCCTCTTCATTGCAGGAGAATTAGGTCAACGTTTTCAGTTGTCTAAGGATGGCAAAAATACACATTATTCTTATTGTCCTTATTAATCAACATAATTTAGCTTCCTTCTACGTGACTCCATTAAAGAGACAGGCAAATTTTATGAAGTTTGTGTGCTCTTAAATCCTTGACATACTTTAGAAAATTTGCTTTATACCAGTGGAAAGACTTAACATTGTGATAACGCAGTTAGAAATGTTACTTGCACTTTGCACTCCTTTGTGTAGGAAAATCAAAGCTATCTGATCCTTGTATTCTTCTGTTTCCTTGATCTCCCTGAAAGAGACAATTGTGCTAATAAAGAATTTTTTTGTATAATTTAAACTTTTATTCAGAGGTGATGGCAAACCACAGGCACCAGATAAAGCTAGTGGCACACTAATTTTAAACCTACTGAAAGTAGAAACCAGGCGTAAATCTTGAATGTAACGTGTTCATAGACAAGCCTAGAATCATGGCAGCACATTATGAGTGAGGAACATAAACCCCAGACCTTAAAGCATTGTACCAATTCAGTTAGCACCCACCAAACTCCTTTTTTATCCTCTAGGAAAGTGGTAATTGCAAGGAAGATGCACAGATTTAGAGATGCCCAGTTTTAATCTAGATCAAAAATATTTTTCATTGAAATTTTACCAAAAAGAAAAATTTAAGACTTGTCTCTGATTTAAGCCAACTAAAACACATGCTAAACTTTAGTTTGCATTTTTATACAAATAGTTTTGGGCACATAAATAGCATAATTTTGCACTGGCAAATCCTCTCTGTATTCTTTAATAATTTATTCTCTTGAAAGTATTTTTCAGCTCTTAGAGTTTAAATTTTTTTTTAAGGGTAATTTTACCTTCCATACAAAAGGCAGTCTTTCCACTTATAATCCTGTTACCTAGAGGCACAATTAAAATAGAAACATTAAATAGAAATAAAACATAATTTTTCAGTTCTTTTCATCCACCAGCTGGCTCGTTTCACAGACTCCCAGTTCGGTGAGCTCCAAATACATTAGTAGTTAGTCAATTACCTATTTGCATATCCTTCAAATTACAAAATTTAATTGTTTGAGTTCTAATTTAGGTAATCGTAAATGTTTGCATTTTACAAACAAAGCTTTTTTGTGTCAATGAGCTGGGACTTCAGACCAAGTTCCTTAATCAATGTTTACTCCAGATAGACCTACCCATTCCCCAACCTTTAAGAATTTCTGCACCAAGCCCTCCTGTTCTTTCTCTGGCAGCGAGCCCGGATCAAAAATACACCAAGCACTGGAAATTTCCTCATTAGTTTATCAAGGAAGACTTTGAATTGTTAGGAACTCACTTAAAATTAAAATGTCCCTTTTTTAGTGTATGGAAGAGTATTACTGATTGCTTTTATTTATTTTATTTTTATTATTATTAGGCACCTTGAGTTGCCTCTTAGTGAAGCTGCTCTGCGTTGATTTCAATATGTGGTGTTGTGATAGCTGGTTATGATTTTCTGATGTTTTTCTGCAACTCTAACCATATGTAATTTCAAATTAAATGAAAGTTAAGTACTAAAACGTTTTGCCCAAAGGGAATTGGGATTCTCAATGTGCTTTTAATAACTGTTTGTAAAACATTTAGGAAAATCTATGGCAACACATTTAGGGAAAAAAAATCAAATTACTATTGCCTTAAGATGTTATTCTAGTGTCTAAACTTTATGAAACATCCTGTGTGGCCCAATTGTTGAACTAATCCAGTCAGTAATAGTTTAGAGTATATTGTATATATAGGACCTGAGTTTAATTTGTATAATATTTTTTAATAATACATCTTTAGAATACTTCTTTAAAATTCAATGAAAAGGTTGTGGATGGTGCAAAAGAAATCTCATCAAATATTTCTGAAAAACTGAAGCCTGATTTGAAAGCATCAAAATTAATTAGTGGAATCAGATTTAAAACTATTAAACTATAACTTCTTTTACAAACAAAAGTATTAGATATCTCAAGATTTCTGCAAAATCTAAAATTAAAGGTCATGGCATAACCAACACCAAAGACAAACAAATCCAACCCTCTGTGGAAGTGGAGACAGTGGGAGAGGGCTTTCTGGAAGGCTAGTTGGTTGTGTAGACTTTTCTTCTGAAGGTGCAATTTGAAAAATGAACTCGAGTTGAAATGTGACCTGAATTTCCATTTTCTCTTACACACAGAAATGGCTATGTACTTAATTTGGGAAAAATTCAAACCATAACCTTCAATGTACATCTCAGAATCTGTGCTAAATGTGAATACTGGAATCACCTTTCATCCAGAAAGATGGTGTCCTTGAACCTAGCCAGGCGATAATGAGCTTTCTTTTTCTCACATTTGTAATCCCTCACCCAAAGCATCATTAGAATACAACCATCCCATAATACAGTTGAAGTCGTTTCTTTTACTATTTATTCATGTTTTTATTTCCCTCTGTGGCCATGAAAACAATTACAGAAACTTGTAAAATTTGTAATCCACATCCATCAAGAAACAAGTGAATTACGATGATCTAAAACAGAATGGCAGCTAAAGGGCTTTACTCTGAAAAGATCAGATTTTTCTAAGTAACTGATATGTCAGAACCATCCCCAGTGAGGATATGACCAGAATTTTTATCCACCACTCATTAAATTACAACACTGTGTGACTTTATAAGCCCTGACTGCACTGCATCCTTACTTAAGGGATTATTATTAATAAATGATTGGAAATATGGGTGTTCTGTTGTACTTCACACTCTTTTGAATTACTTGGATTTTTTTAACAACAAGAATATATTAAATCAGTTTGATTGGAGTTTCTTTACCGGCCTCTTACATGACACTTTCAAGTGTTTGTCATGACTAAGCATTGATCATTGTTGAAGATGGGTGATGGGTACATGCAGGTTGATTATACTATTCCCTCTGATCTTATGAATTATGGATGACTTGAAAATATCCATAATAAAAAGTTTTTTAAAGAATGTGTCATATTAGTCATCTAAAATATGCAGTTCTGGAAGAAATAGGTTTTCTGCAATTTGTGCACGTTTATAATTTGATAGTAGACAAGTTGTTAATTGTAATTCTTTGCTTTATTTTAAAATTTGAAACCTATTTGAAAAGCTTCCTTTCATATACTCAGTATGGAAGAAAAAATCAATAATGTATTAATAAAAAATAAACTTCAAATAAAGTTATTTACAAATATTGACATTTAATTGACCTGAAGCAGGAGTCCAAACAATATACAGTGAGGCTGAATTGAATTATCTCCCAAGAATTTAAAATTATTATATTTCTTAAAATTGCCCACTTAGGGTACAAGTGTCCTTTTAGCCATATAACGCCTGATCTCACTGGATTTTTTAAGCTCTCACTCTATTTTATAAAAGAAAAACTAACACTTTTTGATTGTCCAATTTCCAAGAGGTATGCTAAGATGCTATCCTCTCTCTCTCTCTCTCTCTCCTCTCTCTCTCTTTGTCTCTCTCTCTCTCTCTCTCTCTTTCTCTCTCTCTCTCTCTCTCTCTCTCTCT
>NW_007253822.1:1120809-1153319 GCF_000164805.1 Carlito syrichta | reverse complement strand
ATTCATGACTCACTATCACCTCAAACTGCTGGGCTCAAGGCAACCCTTCTCCCTCAGCCTCCCAAGTAGCTGGGACTACAGGTATGCACCAGCACATCCAGCTAATTTTTCTTTCTTTGTTTGTTTCTTCCTTTTTTTGTAGAGACAGTCTCACTTTGTTGCCCAGACTGGTCTCAAGCTCCTGACCTCAGGTGATCTTGTCTCAGCCTCCCAAGGTGCTGGGATTATAGGATGTGAACCACCACTCCTGGCTCATTCTCTCTTTTAATTCTCCTGAAACCACAGACTAGGTACTTTTATGGTCATTTTACAGATGAGAAAACTAAAGTTAAAATAGGGTTACAATGAACGATACCCCCCTACCCAATCCCAACTCAAGGACAGGTTGGGGGTTTGCCCATAAGCAATCTGGCTCCAGAACCCAATCTCAGATCAAAAGAGCAAACACAAAATAAAAATATACCCAAATTATGTGTGGTGAAGTGAGGCCGGACAACCTTAAAAAAAATTTGCTGAAAACAAATAATTAGCAGATGTGAAAGTGTTCTGAAAATGTATCACTTTAAAATACTTCTTGGTAAATAATTGCTTCGATCCTGATACCACACAAGGCAAATTTGATTCCCCACATGATAGTCAAAGAGGCCCAAGCTGGGACCAGCTTGGTTTATGAATATTCACCAAAGACAGCCTGAAGCCTCACCTTAATCTAAATCCAAATCCAGATCTAATTCCACAATTTCCTAGCAACCTCTAAAGTATAAATTTTTAAATTTTCAAATTTAAAAAGCACTTTTAAAATTCTTATTATGATGATTTGGACCTGCTTTTCCCCACTGCATCTTTATAGCCCCAATTACTGAAATATGAAAAATCTATTTTGGAGACAGGAAAGAAAGCCCTTAGCTATTTTTGCATTTTCAAGGTCATTTAAGGCTCCAGTTGGAACTGGGATTAGGTTATTACTTTAAAGTTCAGTAAGTGCTTCTAATGAGCATATTGGGTGGGAACCCCATCCCTAGAGGATTGCTAGAACACACCCTGCAAAACTGAATTGAGTTAAGCTGGGGTACCACACAGAACACAGAGAAACTCAGCATCACAGGCACATGCCTGAGGCGAGGAGACACCACTGAGCAGGACACTAGCAAAGGTGAATCTTTCCTCACAACTAAGGGAACACAGAAAATCTTTCAGTTCTTCCACCATATGCAGGTTGTGGAGGGGAGTGTGAGCATTTTTAGGTGCTTGAGGGGAAATCCTTACAGGTGTGACTGTCATTTTACTTAGCCCTCACCACTGAGCTAATTTTAAACAGATATACAGCATGGCTCTAAAAGCTGCTTGTTCTACTCTGCTATATGTGAAACTAGAGCATCTGTAAGAAAAAAAAAATAGAGCATTCAACAGAAAATTCAACTGAATGGATTGCCAAAGGGGATTATTAGTCTTTGAATCCACAACCAGCATCATTTCTTGACAACTTGTCTACTATGAGTTGGTCAGCAATGAGACATGATATAAATGACATCTACAATACTAGACCACCAGCTAAAGGCACAAGTTGGGAAGAAGAGAATAAGATAAAAAGGAAGGAAGTGGTCGTTGGAAAGCAGGGGACAGTGTAGCTCACATCCACCAGGATGTCAATAATCAAAAAGAGGGACATACCAAATATTGGTGAGGATATGGAGAAACCGGAACTCTCATACATTGCCTATGGGGATAAAAAATGGTACAGCTGCATTAGAAAACAGTTAACAGTTTCTTAAAAAATTAAAAATACACTTACTCTATGACTCAGCAGTTCTACTCCTAGGCATATACCCAAAGGAAATGAAAACATGTCAGTAAGCACACAGACTTATAAGTGAATGTTCACAGCAGAACTATTCATAAAAGCCAAAAAAGTGGAAATGACCCAATGCCCATAATTGTTAAATGGTAAACAAAATGTGCTGCACCAACTCAATGAAATATCACTAAGTAATACAAAGGAATGAACTACTGATACACAGGCATGGATGAATCCCAAAAGCATTATGTCACGTGAAAGAAGCCAGACCGAAATAACTGCATACTGTTTGATGTTATTCACCTGAAATTTCTAGAAAAACTGTAGAGACAGGAGGCAGATGGATGGTTGACTGGGCAGAGTAGAGAAGCAGGAATTGACTATAGACAAAGGAGGGAACTTTTTGAAATGATGTAAGTATTTTTTTTTTTTTTTGTTGGAGTCTCACTCTGTCACCCAGATTGGAGTGCAGTGGCCGCTCCCGGCCACCGCAGCCTCGACCTGCTGGGCTCCGGCGATCCTTCCGCCTCAGCCCTCCTAGTAGCCGGAATTACAGGCGCACGCTACCACGTCCGGCTAATTTTTTATTTATTGTAGAGATGAGGTCTCGCCTGCCCAGGCAGGTCTCGAACCCGCTGACTCAGGCAATCCACTCACCTCAGCCTCCCAAAGGTGCGGGATTACAGGCTGAGCCACTGAGCCTAGCTTAATGTAAGTATTCTAAACTTGGTTTGTGGTGATGGTTGCACAACTGTATACATTTACTAAGTCACTGAGCTACATTTCACAATAAGTGAATTATATAGTATATAAATTATACTTCAATAGAGTTGTTAAAATATTTTTTAAGAAGTGAAGAATAGGAAATATGGAAAGGGGAAAAACTATTTGGAAAAAATAATGTATCAGTTGCTGAAGGTGTAACAGTGTTCTTCATGCACTGACCTAAGGACTTTCACAGAGAAATAAATTGGAAATTTAATTTTTTTTTTTAAGGAGAGTAAGGAAATCAGCAGTTGCTACAGAGGTCTTTTCAATGATA
Source organism: Carlito syrichta (assembly GCF_000164805.1). Lineage (NCBI taxonomy): Eukaryota > Metazoa > Chordata > Mammalia > Primates > Tarsiidae > Carlito > Carlito syrichta. The sequence goes on along the minus strand of NW_007253822.1, from coordinate 1,150,482 downwards.
AGACTGGGAGGTCTTTGGAATGTTTGGCTCCATTCCAGCGCACACCCTAGCCTGCATTCTGCAGGGATTCAGGCAACTGGAAGGCGACACTCATGGAACAGAAGGAAAAAAAGACACGTGCAAACTCACTAAACCCTATCCCCATAGATTGTGGAAGCGGGCACAGTGCTTCCTTGTCATCTGTGTTTTATTCTTTAGGTGTTTGTATGTTAGAACAAATTATGCACTGCGAGAGTTTGCAGAATTTTAACAGCCAAGAAACATTGATGGAGTAGAACACCACATATACATTCACCACCACTTGGTATATTGCATTCCCTAGAGCATTTGGTTTCCTGATTTTGGTAGTACATTTTACATTGCCTTTATTCCCAGTGTATTGTACCAGATTTTGCCAAAGGTTCAACCATTTTCTGTAGCTTGCAGTGTCTGTGTAGTTGAGTCAAATTTCTGTTTGTTGACATGGCAAAGCATTTTGTGACTTGAAGAAAGTATCTCCCTCTCCTGCCACTTTGTATGCCCATTTTTCCTGGCTTTTTCCTCTGCTTTCCAATGTGGAATTTTTTAGAAAAGCAAAAGAGATTGTACACAATAAAGAATTCTACCCTGTGTTCACAAACAAAACTTTTTCTTTATGAAAACAAAGAGGCTTCCTCCCCTGGAGCGAACTCTTCCACGTCCCCCACCTCCTACTGGACTCTTCCTCCAGCACTGTCGTCCACCTGCCATATTTCTGCCCAATATGTCAGCCCGTGAATTCTCTCCCCCTAGGACCACCCCCAGACTCCCCAGTACTTTTTGCTTTATATTTCTTGTGATATATTATTATTGTACAAGAAACATGATGTTTTAGATTGTCTAACTCGGCCTCACATGATTCTTCCTCCACTTAAAAAAAAAGTACTCCTAAGCTAGATTGAAGAATATTTTGGTGACTGATATTTAGAACGAATCATATTGGAAAAAAGTATGTATCAGTTGCTGAAGTTATAACAGTGTTCTACATGCACTGACCTAAGGACTTCCACAGAGAAATAAATTGGAAATGTAAATTTTTTTAAAAGGAGAGTAAGGAAATCAACAGTTACTACAATGACAAGATTGGGACGTCTTTGGAATGTTTGGTTTCTTTCCAGTGCACAACCCATCCTGCGTTCTGCAGGGATTCAGGCAACTGGAAGGTGTACCATCCATGACTTGTATATCTGTTCATTCAGCAAGCACTTGATCACAGTAGGACAGGGTTCCTCAATCTCAGCACTCTTGACATTTGGGTCAGATTATTCTTCATTGCGTAGGATATTTAGCAGCATCCCTAGTCACTATGCAGTAGATGCCAGTAGTCACTTCCACCCTGCCAATTGTGAGTTGTAACCAAAATTGTCCACACGCATTGCCAAATATCCCTTGGGGTACAAAGTCATCTCCAGTCACATCGATAGGGTATGCTCAGTCTGAACATGCAGACCCCCAAAACACTGGAAACACCACTGAATTGTGGGTGAACAGGACTCAGTCAGTGAATTCCAGGGTCTCTACAGAAAGGGGTGAGCCCAGGGTCTAAACTTCTAACATAATCTAAAAAACATTTAAGCACTCTGGGGGGATAGGATTATCATATCCTGTAGTAACTGCCCAATTATCATAACCTTGCTTATGAACACATCTTAACTACTGAAATTTAGGCTCTTGTTGTTGGGTCTCTAAATTACCCATGAACTCTCAAGTGGCATAGATACAAATGTCCGTGGTAGTAACATAAAAAAGGAAATATGTCACATTTTAACAACTGACAAATAAATGTTCCAACCTGCCTTAAATATCTGTCACTAGGATATTGTTCAATCTAGCTGAGATTTTTTTTTTTTAGAGAAACCTGATCAAGAGGCACAAATGGTTAAAAAAAAAAAATTAAAGGATTTGACAAAAGAAACATGTGAAACCGAGTAATGTAGCAGACAAATGAAAGCCTCTGCCTCATGGGAGAATAGCTTTTGTTTCACTTACCCAAGTTTAACATTCAGACATTTTAAAAAATCTGTCCCCAAATGACCATTTTTTTCCTTATGACAAAAGGATCCTAAATATTTTTTGTTTGTGGAAAAAAAAAACCTCTACTAATAAAAAACAGTTGAAGACATTTTGTAATTCTTTTCAGAAAAAATAACTGAAGACATATAGTCTAATTCACTGCAGCTGAAACTTCATTTACTAACTAACCACACTAATGAGCTGCTGCCCAGGGACTTCTAATTAGATTCACTGTATTTCTGTCACTGACATTAATTTCTTTACTTCAACTTCTAGAAAAAGTTTGATGCTTTCTGGATTTTTGTCAGCAAAAAAAATTAAAGATTTCAACAGTTTTTAACCAATTCTAATTTTTTTAACTGCTGCAGTTTTATGGCATAACGCAGTCCTGAATTGGAAAAACACAATGTTGACATTCATATACATGTCAATACTCATTTTATCAAGATGTCTGGTAAGTTCAGATTTGAAACTGTTGTTCATTATACTATTTTTGTTCTTTATGCATACTCTGGGGTTAGGCCAGAAAATTAAGTCCATATAGCCATCAAGCCATATTCTCCAAATCAAAATTACATTCAAAAGATTTTCAGAAGATTGGCTTCCAACTAGTTTTCTACTTGCTAATTTCATGATTTAAAACAAAATGTTGTTTTGCTACCATTTCATTATAATTGCATTACATTGAACTTCCTGCGTTATTCTCAGCATGAAATTGGAAGGCATACTTTTCAAATAAATCTTGTGCGCATCTTCTATTACATGATTGAATAAATAAACACAGCGCAAGCATTGCCTAGTTTATAGACCCCAGACTTGCAAAGAGCCCATACATACATTTATAAATGGCCACAGCTGCTCTATCCCACACCCAGGCCACATGCTGTCCCTGCCATGGAAGGCTGTGGAAAAGCTCAGAACATTCAGAAGGAATGTGGAATCTTAAATAGCAGACAGCTTTATAAAGAGGTGACCCAGAAGGGAGTCTAGAATGTCTGCTTCCTTCCCTGATGTATCTTTTACCACAATGCCAGATATTGTGTATATCTCTTTGTCACAGTGTCTAATATTTTTCAAATTACAAATCTCTTTGAATTAACATGCTTCTTTAAAATGCAAATCTCTCCCAGAGAGGTAATTATATTCCTTAATTAATTAAGTCAGATTGCATTGCTCTTAATACTTAACTAATGCTATCTGGAATGAAAGATTACCAAGCAGTAGTAGCAAATGAACAGCAGTAGTAGCACAAGGAGTGGCTGCTACCAAGATCACATTTACTAAGTGCCAGAACCTGTGCTAAGAACTCTGTGTGGATTGCCTCATTTAACCCTCCCAAAACCGCTAGAAAAGAACTGCAGAGGGACAAAGTAGTGGTTCTCGAAGTGTGGTTCCTGGGCCAGCAGCAGTAACATTGTCTAGGAATGTAAATGCAAGTGATCAAGCCCCACCACAGACCCACTGAATATGAAACTCTAGGAGGGAGACTCAGAAATCTGTTTTAACAAGCTCTCTGGGTGATTGTGATGCTTGCTAAAGTCTGAGAACCACTGGGCTCCAGAGCTGTAGAAAAAGACCACATGCAATACACACACACACACACACACACACACACACACACACAGACGAAGTTAGTGAAAGTTCCCAACCTATTTATAAAAGAATACAGAGTCTGAGCAATAGATGGGCAGTCCCACAGCACAGAGAACAACTGCACATCCCAGAGTTCTTTGCAAGGCCCCAGAAACCCCAACAGTGACTAATTAATTAAGTCACTAATGCCTGTTCATGTCAGATCCAAAGAGCTAACTTTATACTGCACCCAGTTCATTCTTTCAGAGGAACTCAAACACCCTCTTTATTGAACATTCTCATTTAAGGGAAATGGTAGCTTTTATTCAACCTATCCTATGGTTGGGATAAATTCAAGGACTACATCTCAGAACCAGAGGAAAAGCTAAGTCAGCCTGAGGCTTCTCAAGTGATTCCTCTGTCTCCAGCAGGCACTAACCCGCTTATGATCATGGGGAAAAGACACGTGGGTAATCTATGAGCATGAAGTATTTTATAGGGAGAGCAGGCTGTCACAGCCACTGTTTTGGGGGCAGAATGAGAAGGAGACCCAACCAAAAGGGGTTAGGAACAGAACAATCTATCCAGTTCAAAATTTACCAGGGCCAATCCCATGCCCTGGTTGGGGAGGAGAAGGGACTCATCTTTCTTTTTCTGTCACCACATGACTCTTTGCTCTCAAGTACCAGAATTCAGCCCTGTCCTATTGGTACAAGATTTTAATTAAATGTGAATCCCAGAGCCTCGAAGGAGTAGCTGGAGACCTGAGTCAGCATTTTAAAATGCATCCAAGAAAATTATACTCAAATTTATCACCAAACAACCAGAAAGCAAAGCTTTAGAAACAGCCCATTTCATTTATTTTCTTCTATATATGTATGTCATTTGTGCTAGCATTTCTCATGATCCTGCACTGGTTTTTCCCCAGTTAACCTTCCAGAAGGATTCTCCACACGGCTTTTTGTCCCAGGTGCCTGACCTCCATGTTTCACCTAGCCTGCCAGTTTCTGACTGGGTTCAGCAAACAGAAGGCAGTGATAGGAGATCAAAGAATGGGAGGAGTCTGAGTGCTCCCCCACTCCCTGCTGTGCCAGTTTGCCAGAAGATATGTTCCTTTACTTAAAACCAGAGCTCCTGGGGGAACAACAACTCTCCCAAGATTACAGTGCTCAGGAGGTCTGATAACAGCTAGCATCCTTGACTCTCTGGCTGTTAACACTTTCCCTGTCTCCCTTCCTGGGTACTTCACCATTTCCTAGTGATTCCCCACAACCTGCCCACACCGTTGCAAATAGTCCCATCATTAAACTGTCCCCAGAGGGGACCATTGTTTCCTGCTAAGACCCCGAGTGTTATAGGCAACAACCCTAGATTTATAAGCACTGTGCCTATTCTACAAGATCCCTATTAGCTTTAACTTTTAATGAATCTTCTCTGTGTGCCAGTTTGCATCATACTGCCAGTTTCAAAATTCGTATCACCCCATAAAGACTGTAATTCACGTAAATCATGAATTTGTATAATAAGTGCTCAATAAGTGGCAAATGACATTATTGTCATTGTCGTTGTTTGCTGTTGGTAAATTATTGTTCATTCTTAGGAGAGCTAAAAGCAATGGACATAATTTAGAGGAAGGCAGATTTTGAATAAACATTGATTAACTTTTTAATAATTACAGACTCTAGCAATGAAATAGCCTTAAAAATAGAATTTATGAAATACTTTCAAGTTTGTGGTATCATAGCCTCTTTACAACAATCCTTTGAGGTAGGTGTATTATTAGCTTCTTATGCAGATAAGGAAACTGAGACTTAACTGAGGGCACACAAGGACTTACTGAAGAGCAGAGCTATTGAATGAAATCTTGCTCCAGGGCCAGATTCTGCCCTTACAAGCCATCTGGAAGTCACGGGTCGGGGCAGCAGCTGATGAAGGTGTATGGAGGTTGTCCAGTCTACTACTAACATAGTCTACTATGTTTGGATGGCACCTCTTTATTCACCTACCCAATCTGACCACCTGACTCACGTTTAGCTGTAGCTCTGGTTTGCCATATTGTAAAATCTTGCTCTGACAATAAATGAAAATGGCAGTAGGTTAATCCTACAATAGATAATCAAGCATGTGATGACCCAGGCTAGGAAGGAGTGAGGCATTGAAGGAGAAGTATATGATAGAGTCATGATAAAATATGTACTTCTTAAATATTTGACCACTGTTGAAAGCCAACTGGGAGAGAATGAGTAATCCATGGCAAACAACCCAGCACAATGGATAGTGAGGGAATGCATAAAATAACAGCAAGCCATGGCCTCTTTTCATCTCGAATCTCTCTAAACCACCGTAGAAAAGAGCTTTACGGGCAATGATGCAAAATTGACTTAGTGGGTTGTCTTTCATTTTGGCTGATTCTCTGTGTCTACATTTCCATATGTTATTAAGAGTCTCCGAAATTATGGTACATATCATGAAATTTATGTTTGGCAAATAGTAATTAAAAAGGTCAGTAACCTTAGTAAACATATGGTCATGGAGGGGGGAACTTGGTGCTCAGCCTAACATTTGATTTTGTTAATATAAATAATATATTAACCAGTGAACAACCTGGATTTGATCCAAACCACTCTACTGTAAGTGCTTTGCTACAACTCACCAATGGTATTTACTTCTATAAATAACAGCCGTAATTGGAATCGTTTTCTAGATGCATCAGTTTATATCTTATGACAAATACTCTTTTAAAGATCTTTATCATTGCAAACCTTTTAGAGGAACCTTTAAATTAGATGGTTGGGGAGTGGTGTCTGACCACCTTAGTGTGGTATGGAAGAAAGAGTTCAGAGTTCAGATTCAATCTAGTTCTTGAAGAACATGTAGATTTGGGGCAGATGGAATGAAGAGGGAGACCTTCCAGATTAGGTGTGGTGAAATCTTGATGATGGAGACTAGAGTAGTCTTGATTCTAGAGAAAGATCTTGGCCCTGTTATATAGTCCACCTATAACTGGCATACCCATCCAATCATGAGAAGGCTGGATAGAAACACGAATGCAGGCAATGTGGGACACCAAAAAGAGCACAGCATCCCAAGTAGGAAACATCTGGAAGTTCTAGAACCTCCTCCTAGTAGTTAAATGCCCTTAAACAAGTTTCTTGACCTTTGTAGGTCTGTTTCCTCATCTGGCAGAAAGAACATCTTCCTCGTGTAGTTCTTGAGGATTTAATGAGGGAATGTGTGTGAAGAGTCCAGTATAGTGCAGGGTGAAATCCATGTTCTCAATATATTGTGAACATATTATTATTATTTTCTAACTATCTTGGCCAGGTGTGGTGCTCACGTCTGTAATCACAGCACTTTGGGAGGTCAAGGAGGGAGAATTGCTTGAGCCCTTGAGTTTGAGACAAGCCTAGGCAACACAGCAAAACCTTGTCTTTTAAAAAAATCAGAAAAATAAGCCAGACATGGTGGCATTCACTTGTAGCCCCAGCTTCAGGAGGCTGAGCCCAGGAGGTTGAGGCTGTGGTGAATCGTGATCATGCCACTACAATCCAACCTAGGTGACACAGTGAGACTTTGACTCAAATATATGTCTATTATTAAATATACATAAATATTATACATATATAAAATGTTTATGTATTTCCTTCTCTATCTATGTCAATGTTTTCAGAGTAAAGGGTGATTTAAATTGTGTGGGAAAAAAGAGGGAAAGAATGGATAGGTAAACAGGATCCAAGTCTTCTTGGAAGAAAGCCTCAATTTCTGATCCTGGTTTACAAAAAGGGAATTATAACTTGATTCATTTATTCTTTGAGCAACTGTTGAATCTGTTTATGAGTACTAATCTCCCAATTCATTCTTTTGGGTCAATAATTAATTTTAAACTATACATGATAAATGCCATCAAATAGTAAGTGATGGCAAGCAAATTTATCAGGAAGTTGATGAGAAATTAAACCCTGGAACATTCTGGTGAATACTGGTACATCATAGCTACCTAAAAATTATCTTGACTTTCCATTTTTGTGTCCATTATATAGATGCATCTACCTTTATTTATATTCATTAAAAAATTTCAAAACAAATATGGCTAAGTATGATATGAAAAAGACAAAAATATCTTCTAAAGTGTTCCTTAGAGAGTTTCATTATTATGATACCATCATTATAATGAGTTTCACTATATAACAGCATTTTCATTATAATCTTGGTAAAGATTAATAAGAATAATTCTTAGTTTTTTTAATCTACCTAAATAGAATTTTAATCATTGCCCTTTATAAAGATATCTTTATACAGACATTGTGTAAACATTTTCCATCAAAATATAATTGTCATACCATAAAATTCATCCTTTTAAAGTGCACAATTCAGTGATTTTACTATATTCACAAAGTTGTCCAACTCTGCAGAGTTAGTTGGATGGTGTTTACCTGCAATGTATGAAAGTGATTTTATTTTTCAAAGAGGCCATTGCAGATTTAATTACGGTAACGATCATAAGATAAATTCATTTTGGATTATCCAGTGGGCCCTAAATCCAATGACAAATGTTCTTATAAGAAGAGGAGAAGACACAAAGGAGGAGAAACAGATAGGAAAAGGTGATTTGGAGATGGGGACAGAGATTGGAATGATGTGTCTGCAAACCAAGAAATACCAAGAATTGCCAGCAGCCATCAGAAGCTAAGAGAAAGGCAGTGGATAACCTCTCCCTCAGAGCCTCCACAGAATGAACCACCACTTCCAACATACTGATTTTGGATTTTTGGCTTCCAAAACTGTGAGGATAAATTTCTGTTGTTTTAAGTGAACAGGTTTGTTATGGCAGACATATGAAGCTAACAGAATTTCTCACATCTAATTTCTGAATATTTTCATCATCCCCCCAAAAATACTCACTAGCAGTTCTCCTCATCTTCCACCCCAAGCAACTACTAATGGATTTGCCTATTCTGGACATTTTATATAAGTGGAATCATACAATATGTGGCCTTTTGTATCTAGCTTCAAGGTTCCACTCATGTGGTTGAATAATATTATATTGTATGGAAATACCATACTTTGATTTTTCATTCATCAACTGATGAACATTTAGGTTTCTCATTTTGGGGCTACAATGAATAATGCTACAATGAGCATCCATGTCCAAGATTTTGTGTGTACATGTTTTCAATTGTCCGGACATATAAATATACCCAAATTCTCTTAGCCACATACACATTTATTTCATCTTGTTTGCCTTATTTATTGGTATATAATTATTTATGTTATTCCTTCGTAATTATTTTATTTCTGTAAGATTGGTAATGTTATCCTCTTTTTCATTCTTGATTTTAGTCATCTGAGTTCTCTTTTTTTTTCTTGGCCAGTCTAGCTTAATACTTAATTTTGTTGCTCTTTTCAAAGAACTAACTTCTGACTTTGTTGATTTCCTCTGTTGGTTTTCTATTTTTTATTTCATTGATTTCTACACTAATCCTTATTATTTCCTTTCTTATGTGTGCATTGGATTTAGTTGGTTCTTGTTTATCTAGTCTCTTCAAACTGAACGTTAGGTTATTGATTTGAGATATTTCTTCTTTGCAAATAGGGGCATTTACTACTATAAATTTCTCTCTAAGTACTTCTCTATCTGTATTTCATAAGTTATGTTATGCTTTGTTTTCATTTATCTCAAAGTATTTTCTAATTTCCCTTGTAATTTCTTCCTTCACCTACTGATTATTTAGAAGTGTGTTGACTCCCACATATTAGTAAATTTCTCGAAGTTCCTTTTGTTATATATTCCTAAATGTATTCCACTGTAGTCAGAAATATAATTTATATGATTTTAGTCTTTTTAAATGCATTGGTATTTGATTTTTGCCTAACATATGGCCTATTCTAAATAATATTGCCCATGCACTATAGAAGAATGTGCATTCTACTGTTGTTGGGTGTGGTGTTCCACAGTGTTAGATCCAGATGATTTATAGGATTGCTCAACTCTTCGATTTCCTTGTTAATCTTCTCTTTGGTTTTCTACCCATTAATATTGTTGAATTGTTTATTTTTTCCTTCAAGTCTATCACCGTTTTATTCATGTATTTTGGAACTCTGTTGTTAGATACATATATGTCTATAATTGTTATGTTTGTTTTCTTGATGTGTTGATGCTTTTATCATTACAAGGTGTTTTTTCTTTGTCTCTAGTAACAATTTTTTTCTTAAAATCTATTTAATATGTTATTAGTATAGTCACTGCAGTTCTCTTGGTTACTGGTTGCATAGTATATCTTTTTACTTTCAATCTGTCTGTGTCTTTGAAACTAAAGAGTATCTCTTGTAGATAATATATAGTTGGATTATCTTTTTATCCATTTTGCCAATCTCTGCCTTTTAAGTGTTTCATTTCCACTTAATTACTGGTAGGGTAGGACTTATGTTTGCCATTTTGTTTTATGTTTTCTATATATCTTGTGTTCTTTTTCCTCCTATACACATTTATTTGTAAATTATTTTGTATTAAATATTTTGTTTGATTTTCAAGGCTACTGCAGAACCAGGAAGAGGGGGATAAAACTAGGGCACATTATAATACCACAAAGTTCAATGTTGTGACCAAGATGCAGCTGTATTTTTAGAACACTTCTTTAATTGTTGCTAATTTCAAGAGTTTTCTAAATTGTTTTTAAATTGATTTTTGCCAGTGTTCTCATTGCTTTTATAGAGGAGTGCAATTTCAGAGGTCCTTATCAGCTACTTCCACTGATGTCACCTGTTATCACCTGTTATAATAACCTCATATATAGAGAGATGGGCTATTACTATAATTTATAGATGAAAAAAGCAAGTAGGTGTCTAAGTGTTCGATTGATGCCAAAGCAAATACCTAAAAACTTGACAACTTAAAACAACACAAGTTTATGCTCTTTCAGTTGCATAGGTCAGAAGCCTGGCAGGGGTCTCACCAGACTAATAGAAAGGCACTGGCAGGGCTGCATTCCTTTCTGGAGAGTCTAGGAAAAAATTCAATTTCCTTGCTCACTCAGGTTGTTAGAGAATTCAGTACCTGTAGTTGTAAAACTGAGTTTCCTGTTTTTTTGCTAGCTGTCATCTAAGGCCAATTCTCAGTTTCTCATGCTGCCCACATTCCTTGGCTTGTGGCCCCCTTCCTTTACCTGCAAAGCCAACAATGGTGGATCAAGTATCTCTCACACTTCAGATATCTCCTCCTCTTCCTCCTCAGATGTCACTGATCTACCTTCCAGCCTCCTTTTCTATTTTTAAGGGCTGCTTAATTTAGGATAATCCTGCTATATTAAGGTTTGTAACATAATTCCATCTGCAAATTTTCTTCTTCCATATAACATACCATATCACATGTTCCAGGGATTAGGATATGAACAACTTGGGTAGATATAGAAAATACATAATTCTGTCTACCTTGCCAGAGATCAGAGAGCTTATGTGACAAAGCTAGCAAGGGAAAGAATAGAACTAAAACACAGTTCTTTGACTCTGCATTCAGTGTTCATTTCACTACTTTTCTGCTGCATGGTGATGTAATAATCTAAGAAAACAAATTGCCAGTATGATCCTTACACAGACCTTTTGGCAAACCTGCTACTTTTGTGCCTAGAATCATAAAACATTATACAGCTCGAAAGCATCTCAGTCCACTCCCATTATTTCACAGATGAGAAACATAAGGCCCAGGGAAGTTAATGTCTCACCCTCAGTTCCCAGAAAACCCAGAACCATAACTCATCCTCTTCTGCTTTCCAGTTCCTGTTATTTGTTTTCCTTATAACATTTTTTCAGTTAAACATAAATCCTCATAAGATGCATCATCTACTCAAATTAACCATGTAATACTTAACTATTAACAACCATGCAAAACTTGGCCTATAAAATTACCTTATCCCTGTAATTGTCAACCACCTCCACCTATCCATGACTTCCTTTGTCCTGATTACATTTTTGATATATCTTTATTACAGCAGCTCTAAGCCTCTATATAAACACAGATGTGCATATAGATTCCAACTTACAAAAGGATAAAAGCAGACAACTAGATGTATTCCATTTTTTTTCCTGTGGCTGACTGAGTTCTATTAATCCCACCCAGAAAAGGTTAATTTATGATTCCTCTAAATTATACCTCAAGTTACTACTAACAAGCCAGAAATAGACAGAGAGAGAGAGAGATTGATCACACAGCTGCTCCACACCTTAGCCTGAGTCAATCCTATAGATTCTATCAGCGTTGAGATGCAAAGTAGTGAGAGGACCACTTTATTGAGGCTACTGCCTTTAGACCTGCCCTCGCTAGATCACGTTAGGCCTCTATTACAGTCCAATCTCAGTCATTTGCACTTACAGAACAGAAGCGCATGGAACCCAATAATACCATTTCTACTGAATTTCAAGTTTATATGACTTTTTTCATATAAGGCTTCTGGTCAACAGTATGCTATCAGTGATTAAGTTCTGGAGTAGTCAAAAATTATAGATTTTTGACAGTGTGAAGGGTTGATACCCTTAGCCCCTGCATTGTTCAAGTACCGACTAGCCTTTATATGTTTTTCTCTAGGCCAATAATGAAAATCAATATTTATGGAGCAGGTGACATCATGACAACCTAGTCTTGCATCCGTGACCCGCTCAGCCCCAGCCCTGCCCTGTCTGGCCCTCTAAAATCAGCTAGGGCTCATTTATAATCAGTCGTCCTCCTCAGCACTTGTTGATCTCCTTGTCTATACCCCACAAAAATTGGTCAGACTTTTTACATTCTCCTCACATCCCAGCAGATTCTTCTGAAATCAGGATAAACAACCTTGACACCCGATGTCTTTCCTGCAGGACATTTAAAAATCTCTCTGTACTTCTGCTCGGTCTCATTTTTTTCTCTTCCTCCTCAAAAGAACGGACATCTCTCTTCCTGTTCAAAGCTAACTCTTCCACTTGTATATTCATGTCATTTTCTTCCATTTCCCTTTTCCATTAATTGTACTTTTATTCATTAATCTCTACCTTGCCTCTGGCTCCTTCCCTTTTGCCTCATCCCTGTTTAATTCTCCTTAATAAATATATCTACCCTCGCTCTCCTTCTTTGTGTTAACGCATTTCTCAAGGAATAAACTAAATTCCCTTGTTCATCCTTATACTCACTCCAATCCCTTATAATTTGGCTCTGCGTTCATCTATTTTATTGACATTGCACAATTCAGACATCAAAAACTACAGTCGGTACTTGAACAATGCAGGGGCTAAGGGTACCAACCCTTCACACTGTCAAAAATCTATAACTTTTGACTCCTCCAGAACTTAATCACTGATAGCATACTGTTGACCAGAAGCCTTACTGATAACACAGTCAATTAACATATATTTTGCATGTTATATGTATTACTTTATCATAATAAAGTAAGCTAGAAAGAAGAAAATGTTATTCAAAATCATAAGAAGAGAACTGTATTTATTATAGTGGAGGTGAATCATCACAAAGGTCTTCATTCTCACTGTTTTCATGTTGGGTAGACCGAGGAGGGAGAGGAAGGATTGGACTTGCTCAGGAGTGGCAGAGGCGAACAAAATCCATGTATAAGTGGCTTCTCACAGTTCAAACCCATGTTGTTTAAGGGTTGACTGTCTTTTCTAGTTACCAGGTTCAATGTCTTTTGTTCGTTGTTTTTCTTCTTTCTCTTCCTTGCTTCACCTTCAAGTCTAAGCAGTCACCAATTCCTATGCATTCTGTTTTCAATGCCTCTATTGTTTATTTCCCTCATCTTACCCATGCCACAACTACTGTACAACCAGTTAAATCTACACCATCCTCTTCGCCTTGGAGTTTACTTCATGTCTTTCTACTACTGATATGCAATTCATGCTTTTAAGCCTCTCAAGAATGCCCACAGACTGAAGACCAGGGCTATGACTTCCTTATCTTTGAATTATCCAGGAGTACCTATTACCACTACCATAAGTGTCTCAGGATGAGGCACTTAATCAAGGTGTGGAAACTAATGAACAGACTAATGGTGAGGGGCTGTCCCCTTGGAAATACAATTACTATCAAGGAAAAGCTGTCATGGGATGAGAAATTTGTAGTGGATAAACCACCTGTAGATTGTTAAGAGTCGTGTAGTTTCTCACATCTGCCTAGTTTATTGCCCTTGTGCCCAGAACATTCTTTCATGCCAATGTGTAGTTTGGTTCAAAGAATAGTTTTGAGTTTCAAATACTCTAAAAGATTCCAAAAGTTAAGCTTTTTGCTAACATGACATTTTAAGAGTCAAAGACATTTCTAACTAGTCTAACACAGCACTGCAGACAGCTGGAATAAATACAATTGAGCACTGGTTACAACATGGAAAAAGACTCCTTATGGGCCAGATTGTTTCTGTATACTCTTTCTGTTTTGGCCACTGATTTGCCTCATGACTCTTCTGTAAAGTAACTGGAACCAAAGTGGCAAAAACATTGGAACCAGCACTATGGCAAACATTCTGAATAAACAAGTTTATACAATATAGTTTTGCAAACTAAGGGTAGCCTGATTTTTTAAAATGAGGTGGTCCTTAACTAAAAACATATTTTTGTTATTTAGGACTTTGCTATGTTTTAGCAATGAATTACTCAATGCCCAAAATAGCATAAGAAAAAAGGCCAATTTTTTAAAAGACACCTACATTTAGTATATCCTATAATTATGACACTTCAGATGTCACATCACCCTGTAATACACAAAGTTATTAGATGACATCACCATAATAATTATTTTGTATGTATAATATCTTCCCTAAAAAGATTTTAAAACCTGTTTAATAATAATCTGTAGATATTAAAACAATGCAAAATTATTCCCTAAAAGTCACTATTAGCATGACTCATTTTGTAACACCAAAACCCTTAGGTTTAAGAAAAATCAGAGGGGACTTGAAAAAATTAAAATCAGGTAGTGGAACTAAAGAAAATCAAATGTATGCTGTTCCTCCCTATCGCTGTTTTATTAGGCCATTTGGGCAATCAGCTTACAAAGCAAATAGTATCTGAGTTTTGTTTTCTGGTTACAGAACAAAAAGCAGGAAAGAAAGCTTTTTCTAGAAAGGAAAAGAGAACTTTAAAATGGCACAAATATTGATAAATTCTGAAAATACAACATATACAGAAAAATGTGAGGTTTCAAATTGACAAAAATATATGAATGTCAAGGCTTAGCACAAAGTCCCTAGCTGTTAGTTTCGCCCATTGTGAAGGTCACTCATGAACTACAATATTCTCATGCCTCCCCAACTCCTCCCCAAACACACACACTATCATGGAGTCCACTGGTATATGAAAGAAATATGGGCTTTAGAATCAGACAGTCTGGGTTCAAATCTTGACCCAACCCTGTAACTCACTAGGTATGTGACCATGAACATAGCTCAGGCTCTTCACCTGCATAATGGAGTTAATATTGACTTCAGAAGCTAGTTGTTAGAATTAAATGAGATAATGTATGAGGCACCTAACACGATTTCCTTCCCCTTTTTGGAAAAGTACAGTCTAGGGAATGACAGTTCCCAGCATTAGAGGGTTAATAAGAAGAAGTTATTCTAAGCTACTGGTTTGGGTATAGGCATCCTGTCCCAGACAGCCCATCAGCCACACTAATGGGATTTAAAACAGTTGCTGCCTTTTCCTCAGTCATGTAATGATTTCTGGACAGCCTGAGAGGCCCATTATCTGCAGTCCATACTTCTGCTCTGTCTGGGGATAATGACTTCTTAGCACAAGAGCAGGGCCGCGGTCTTCCACTTCCTGCTGCACCACTGTGCAAAGGACCCTTGTTGAAGTCAAAGACAAATTGTCTGTCCCACCACAGAGGCCAACGGTCTGTGAAATGCTGCCCACTGACTGCCGCAATTGCTCCTGGAAAGTCATCCTCTAAGGCAAGTGTGCCCTCTGAGGATTTTCCTGGGAGAATGTGAATGTGATAGATGAGTGCTTTCCAGTGAGAAAGTCAGATCCCAGCATTCTCTAGAGGGCCTCTGAGGTTGATGTCGAGGTGCCAGGAACCTCCCCAGTCTCTGAGTTGCTGTCTCATCCCACGCAGTTCTTACAAGCTGCCCACACAGATCAAGAGAAAAAAAATTAATATATTTTTTTTTCTTAATGCCACAAAACTCTGATGTAAAAATTAGTACTCAGATATGATAATTAACTTAGGTTCTCATCAAGACTTTTTTCCTTTTGGTATTTTTTTATCTTATTATGTACAAATCACCTCAAGTAAATAAATAAAACCTACTGTTTATTAGTAGGCAAGATAGAAATCCTAAATAAATAAAACAAATAGGATAATAAATTAAAGGACTTAGATTAGACTTGAACATATCCCAAAAGAATTCCTGGCATTAACAATGGAAGGAAACTCTCATCCAAATTAAGGAAGATATAACATGTTAATTCTGCAGTGTGGTTTGTCAAATTAATGCTAATGTAAGACTCAGAATGAAAGAAAAAGGATGTACTTAGTTGTAGTTATAAAATGGATGGAAATAAATTTTTTCAAACTTATTTGAATGTAGAAAAAAAATTCTACTACAATTAGACAGTTACCTAAAAATTTTTCTCAACTGACTGTTTAATTCAAGGTAAATATCAAATTATTAAATATTATCTCCTGTTTTGCATTAGTAAACCTTGTATCATTTTTAAAAATGTTTACCTGCTAACCTGGAAGTTATATCAAATGCTGATTGAGTTTAAGTATACATTGTTATAGCCATCCTGGAAAGCAATCTGGCACTGCCTGAAAATGTTCGTTTTTGTTATTCCATTTCGGAATCTATACTAAAAAATAATCCAAAAAGGAATAAATTATGCAGAATGACATATGGCTAAATGTCCCATTATAGGGAAATAGTTACATGAATTATGTCATGCCTGTATAATGAAATAGCATAATCCTAAAAGTTGTTTAGTGATACAGGAAAAAATAATGGAAAATAAGCAGAGTTGAAAGTGGATGTACAGTATAAGACCAACTATGTAAAACAAAGAGAAGTATAAAATATGTTAAAGTAGCTGGAGTTATAGGAAAATTTAATTATGTTATTTATATTTTTCTAAAATGCCCAAGTAGGCCACATGAGTATTTATTATATTTATAATCTGGAAAAGTAACATATCTTATTTATGTAAAATAAATAAGTGGAGTTAATTTGCCCCCCTCCAAAAAAATTATTTTTCAATGACAGACATAACCTATGTACCCTTGGTTACCAGGTATCCTAGATCCAAAAGATAATTGACCAAGCAGAGGAGAAGTAAGTAAGCTAGGGGTATAAGGGACCTGGTTGACCTTAAAATGTATTATCAGCTCCAGCTCTCTGGGTCCCACAGGGCAAGGTAAACTGAAGACCAACTCAAGTCACATCATGATTAAATTGCTTAAAATCACTACTGAAGAGTAAACAATTTTCTGAGTGTGATGGTTCACACCTATATTTCCAGCACTTTGGGAAGCTGAGGCAGGAGAATTGCTTGAGCCCAGGAATTTGAGATTAGCCTGGGCATCATAGCAAGATTTGTCTCTACAAAAAATTTTAAAAATTAGTCAGGCATGGTAGCACACCAGTCCCAGCTGCTCCGAAGGCTAAGGCAGAAGGATCACCTGAGCCCAGGAGGTCAAGGTTGTGGTGAGCCATGATCGTGCCACTGCACACCAGCCTGGGTGACAGTGAGGCCAGACCCAAAACAAAAAAAGAAAAAAGGTAAACATTAAAGCGGTCAGAAAAGAAAGAAAAGATATTTAATGTATATTGAAACAAAGATAAAGAAGACAGCAAGTTTCTTCTTGGAAGTACCAAACCAAAAGACAATAAAGGAATGTCTTCCATGTATTTTTCAAAACATCAACCTATAATTCTATACATAGTAAAAATAACTTTTAAAAAAAGCAAATAAAGATATTTCCAGACACACAAAAGCTGATGCCAGAATAATAATGCCAGATGGAAGTATGGATCTACATGAAGGAAAGAAGAGCACCAGGTATACAATTAACATGTTTTTCTTCAGTCTAAGCCTCTTTAAAAGATAACTGGCTACTTAAAGCATAAATTATAGTCACGTGTTATTAGGTATATAATATATGTAGAAATAGAATGTAAAACAGTGGTCCCCAATCCTTTTGGCATCAGGGACTGGTTTTGTGGAAGACAATTTTTCCATGGATGGGAGGTGGTGGATAGTTTGGGGATGATTCAAGCACATAACATTTATTGTATACTTTATTTCTATTATTAATACATTGTGATATATAATGAAATAATTATGCAACTCATCATTTAAAAAGAGACCTGGATGGACGTGGTAAATAAAATTATGGGCAGGCCATGGGTGGACTAAAATAAGTGTTGACTTCTGACCTAAAGCCTGCCACCAGATTCAGCTGTACAATTGAAGTACATCAGCTCACTTGCCACTCACTGATAGGGTTTTGATAGAGTCTGAAAGCAATTGATTTATTATGGCCTCTGTGCAGTCAAACCTCACTGCTAATGTTAATCTGTGTTTGCAGCCACTACCCAGCACAAGTATCACTGCTGCAGCTCCACCTCAGGTCATCAGATATTAGATTCTCATAAGGAGTGTGTAACCTAGATCCCTCTTATACGCAGTTCACAATAGCATTCCTGCTTCTATGAGTCTAATGCTGCCACAGATCTGAAAGGAGGCAGAGCTCAGATGGTAATACCAACAATGGGGTGTGGCTTAAATACAGATAAAGCTTAGTTGGCAGCTCACCTCCTACTGTGCAGCTCAGTTACTAACAGGCCAAGAGTCAGAACCTGTCCATGGCCTGGGGATTGGGGACAGCTGATGTAAGTCATAAATAGCACCAAGTCCAGGAGGGAAGAAATAGAAGTATGCTGTCACAAGTTTCATACTATAAGAAAGGTCTAACATCATATATGTGAAGTGGGGCATCTCTAACTTATCATTATAAACCCTAAGTAATCAAATCACTAAAATAATAAAGAGTTATACCTAAAAAGCCAACAAAAGAGTTAAAATTTAGTCATAGAAACTATTCAATCCAAATGACAAATAAAGAAATAAAGACAATAAAGAGGAAAAAGAACAGATAAGAAATTTTTTAAAAGCAAGATAGTAAATTTAAATCCAAATAGAGCAATAATCACATTAAACATAAATGGTCGAAACACTACAAATAAAAGATTTGATAAAATAAAGCAAGGCTCAAACATAGAGACACAAACAGATAAAAGTAAAAAGATGAAGGAAATACACTATTATTATTATTATTATTATTATTATTATTATAAAGATGTGAGATACAATTCAGGGTTAGGTGAACAAATGTTGATTATGCAGGTACCCTTGATGATGAGATGTGCCCCTCCCTCCCCTAGCAGTTTCCCTCAACTGCTACTCCCACCTCCCCTCCCCTGAAAGTTTCCCACTACTGCCAATCCCTTTCTTATAGTGTTATGATAATTGTTCAAGGTCCACTTATGAGTGAGAACACATGGTACTCTGTTCTTTGTTTCTGTAACAGATCACTGAGTATGATCGACTCTAAATCCATCCAAGTTACTGTGAAGTCCATATGCTTGCCCTTCTTTTTGGCTGCATAATATTCCATTGTGTATATGTACCACATTTTTTTAATCCAGTCCAGCTTCAATGGGCAGCATGGTTGGTTCCATGTTTTTGCTATTGTGAATAGAGCTACAACAAGCATAGGGGTGCAGGTATCATTTTTGTAGGATGATTTTAGTTCCTCCAGGTATATTCCTAATAGGGAAATTGCTGGGTCATATGAAAGGTCAATTTCTAGCTCTTTCAGAAATTGCCACACTGTCTTCCAAAGAGGCTGCACTCGTTTGCATGGAAATACACTATTCTAACATTGATTAAAAGAAAGTTAAAGTGGCTATAATAATGTCAGACATAATAAATATTTTGCTTTAGCAATAATAAAGAGGGTAATTTCCTACTGATAAAAGGGTACTGTGGGGGTCCAGCCCCACAAGGGTCGTGAGATTTCCTGAAGGAGAGACGGGTAGGCAAAGGATGAAAATATTATACCCGGACACCTGCTTCTTGAACAGATGACAATTTAATGTTAATTAACACAGAGCTTTTATACCATTCGTAAAGGGGCAAGACAAAGAAAATTCCTTCACGTACATATCCTCTACAAGTTACCACCATCTAATGGTCCTAGCAACAAACAAGCCAAGAATCCTGTAAACATTCAGTCAATGAGTCTTATTCATAAGGCCAAAGATGATAGTTTTAGTCCAAAGTCCCGAATTACAGTCCTTGAACTGTCTCCAGAAAGTTTCCAAGTGTACATTTCTTCATGTAGCAGTAGTTTCCCTTCTGGGGCTTTTATGACCTTCAGAGCTTTGTAACCGCCTCTCCTGTCCAGGTGTCTTCATTACTCTTCTCTTATCCTGCAGTGTTTATTTCTAAAGAGAACTCAAAAGAAGCTTTTAGTAATGTTTCCCAGGCCCCCAAGGTTGCTTTCTGTCTTTAGCTAATTTATCATAAAAGTGCCTGATTAGTATATTATGAGTTCAGTGAAAACCCATGCTATAAATGTTAACTTAGAGTTTTAACTATTGAATTAAGTAAAAACCTTAAAGATAATCTTTATCCTAAGTCAGTGAAAACAGTGTTATAAATCACCTACATAACTCCTATATGTGTTAGAACTTATAATAAATTTATAATGAACTTACTATAAACTTGTGCTTCTAAAAAACCTTATGTCTAAACACTAAACTACATAATTCTAAATCAAATAAGGAATGAATATACTTAAATCATTTATTACTTAAGCAATATCTAGTAACTTATAACCAAGTGAAAGAAAGCATTCTTGATGTGCTTCAGAGTTTAACCCTTGCATATGTTAGAAAAGACCAAACGGCATAGTGGGAAAATGGGAAAATGAACCATGACATTCTCAGGTTAGGTGTGAGTACTTCGCATAAACATGCCATTTTCTTCTTCCATGACTGCACAGAATTTCTTCAGACGCATCAAACAGCAAAGGTGGAAGACAGAAGGGCCTCAGCTTCCTGGGCTTGCCCTGCGGCCCGGGGTCTTCGGCCCACCAGGACCCTGTCAATCAGGTGGACCTCCAAGGCCGGCTCCCAACAGGGTACCTTTCATTAAGAAGGTATAACTAGTATAAATGCATATGCATCCAATGACAAGCTAGAGCTGGTTCTTTGAGGAAATTAATAAACCTCTATGATCAGAGTAGGAAAAAGATAAAAACTACCAATATCAAAAATCAGAGAGGTGAAATCACTACAGATGACAGAGATATTAAAAAGTTATTAAGAAAATGTTTAAAAAATAACTTTATATCAATAGATTCAGCAACTTAGATGACATAGACAAATTTCTTGAAAGATACTAACTACCAAAGCTCACTCAAGAAATGCAAGCTAAGAAAAAAAAGAGAAAATTCAGCATATAAAATCAGAAATTAATGTGGAGTCATTACAATAGATGCATCAGAAATAAAAAGGATCATGAGGTATTATCATGAACAATATACACCAGTAAATGTGCAAACCTAATGTATAAATTTCTAGAAAAATACAACCTATGTGGTTGAATCAGGAAGAAACAGAAAGCTTGAACAGACCGGTAACAAAGAGATTAAAATAGTCATTAAATTCTCCCAACAAAGAAAAGTCCAGAAACAGATAACTTCACAGCTGAATTCTACCAAACTTTCAAAGAATAATTAACGTCAATACTTCTTTAACTTTTCCAAAATGCAGAGCTAAAGGGAATACTTTCTAACACATTTTACAGGGCCAACTTCACGTTGATACCTAAACCATACAAAGACACCACAAAAAAAGAAAACTACAAGCATGGTGTGGTGGCTCATGCCTGTAATCCCAATGACACAGGCAGCTGAGGTGGAAGGATCACCTGAGGCCAGGAGTTTGAGACCAGCCAGGACAACATAGCAAGATCCCGTCTCCAAAAATTTTAAAACAGAAAAATTAGCTGGATGTAAAGTTGCATACCTGTAGTCCCTGCTACTCAAGAGGCTGAGGCAGGGGATCCCTTGAGCCCAGAAGTTCAAAGCAATAGTAAGCTACAGAGTGAGATCCCCATCTCTAAAATTAAATTAAATTAAATTAAATTGTTTAAAAAACTACTAAACAATATCTCTGATGAACAATGATGCAAAAATCCTCTATAAAATATAAACAAATTGAATTCAACAACATAACAAAAAGATTATACATCATGATCAAATGGGATTTATCCCTGGTTTAACATATGCAAATTCATGTGATACATAACATTAACAGACTGAAAGACAAAAACCACATTATCATCTCAATGTAGGAAAAGCATTCCACAAAGTCTAACATTCATTCTTGTGGAAAACACTTAATAGTTTAGGTATAGAAGGAAAGTTCCTCAACATAACAAAAGCTACTTAAGAAAAACCAATAGCTAACATTATAAGTAATGGGGAGAAACTGAAAGATTTTCCTTTAAGATCTGGCACAAGGCTAGGAAGCCCATTCTTATTACTCCTATTCAACATAATACTGAAAATACAATCAAGAGCTATCAGATAAGAAAAACAATTAAAATGTATCTGTTAGGGTACAGATGGACTGGGTGAGAGTGGAGAGGCCCAGGGAGGCATGCAGCAATGCTGGGGTTGGCAAGCCGGATGTGTGCGCCGGCAACCTAGAGATCTGAGTAGATGCAAAGAATTGTGACACACAGAGGTGAAAGAAGAAAAGATTTATTTAAGAAAAGTTCACCCCCCACAGACAAGGAGTGGGCCTACACTCTAGGTGAGTGTGGCGGCATAGCCCCCCCCCAGAGTCCTGGCTTAAATCCTTCTCTTGGAGATGTTACATGTGACTGCCTTGACTGCTATGACTTCCTTATCGATCACCTGTAGATGTCTTGGAGAACCTGTGACACAGAGACCCATTAATATGCTCGCATTATCACAACCCCTAGAGAAGGGCGTGATAAAGATTCTAATTCTCCTGCAACTTCCCAAATGATATCCCATAGACCTAAAGGAGGGTTTACCTCCCCTTATCTCGTAGGCATTCCCAGTGGGTAGCTTGGGGGGGGTGGTACTTGGTTTCCCTGTGGATAGTGCCCAACTTACTGGAAGATCAAATCCCCACCTGCTCTCCCTCTGAGTGGTTATAACTTTTGTAATTACAAGTTTCATGATTTTTACAGTCCTTGCCCAATGCATGATGTCTTAGGTCTTGTAAATTCCCCTAACTCTAGGCAAGCTTGCCACTATGAGATACCTCTGATACCTGGAAGTCTGTTTCTAAAAAGACAAAGTTGGTAAAGTTAATTATACCTAAAGTGTGCATTTCTCCAAAAGCATAGCTTCTACTTTCTCATCATTGTGTCAGGGTTTAAGAACAAGATGAAAAATGGCTTCCCACTCTCGGTCTGTCCTTTCAGTATCCAAATCAGAAAGGAATAAAATTATTTCTATCTGCAGATGACATGATCTTATGTGTAGAAAGGACTTCACCAAAGGACTTCACCAAAATAACTCCAAAGGATTTCACCAAGGACTTCACCAAAATAATACTTAGGACTTATACATGAATTCAGTAAAGCTGCAAGATACAAAATCCATGGCATTTCTATACATAAATAGTGACCTAGTTGGAAAAAAAATAAAACCACAATTTTATTTACAATAGTACCCAAAAAACACTTGGGAATAAATTTAACTAAGGGTGTAAAAGACATGTATACTAAAAATTATAAAACATTGATAAAAGAAATTGAAGATGACACAAATAAATGGAAATATACTCCATGCTCATTGATCAGAAGAATTAATATTGTAAAAATGCCCTTACTACTCAAAGTCATATACAGAGTCAATGAAATCCCTATCAAAATCCCAGTGGCATTCTTCAGAGAAATAAGAAAAAAATGATCCTAAAACTTATATGGAACCACAAAAGACCCTGAATAGTCAAAGCAATTTGAGAAAGAAAAACAAAGTTGGAGTCCCAGCTATTTCAGAGACTGAGGCAAAAGGACCCTCTGAGCCCAGAAGGTCAAGGTTGCAGTGAGCTGTGATTATACAACTGCACACAGACTAAACAACAGAGTGAGACTCTGGTTCAAAATTAAATAAGTAAATAAGAATGGGCAAAGCCTTTTTGATATTTAGGACAGCATAAAGCTATTGGATATATGAATAGCAGGTATGCCCAAGTGTGAAAAAACAAAGAAAGGATTAGAAAACCAATTGAATAAAATAATAGGTGAAAATGTTCCAAGTCTAGCAAGAGATTTAGACATTCAGATACAGGAGACTCAGTGATCCATAGAAAGATACAAGACAAAAATGTCTTCTCCATGACACTTTAGACATGTCAGACTGTCTAAAGTCAAAGGTAAAGGGTAAATCCTAAAAACAATGAGAGAAAATTTCTAGTCACCTATAAGGGAAATCCTATCAGACTAATAGCAGGTTTCTCAGAGAAATCTTACAGACCAAAAGAGAATGGGATGAAATATTCAAAGTTCTCAGAGAAAAGAAACTGTCAGGCAAACATATTATATTCAGCAATGTTGTTCTTCATAAATAAAGGAGAAATAAAATATTTTCCAGCCAAGCAAATGTTGAGGGATTTCATTACCTCTAAACTTGCCCTGTATAGAGAGAGCACCCATATATATAAAGCAAATATTATTAGATCTAAAAGAAAGATAGGTTCCAATACAGTAATACTGGGGACTTCAATACCTCACTCTCAGCATTAGACAGATATTCTAGACAGAAAATCAATGAAGAAACATTGAACTTAGCTGAATTTTACAGCAAATGGACTTAACAGACATTTACAAGACATTCTACCCAACAATCACAAAATATGCATTCTTCTCATCAGTACATGAAACATTCTCCAACATAGACCATGTGTTAGGGCACAAAACAAGTCTTAACAAATTTTTAAAAATCAAAAACATATCAAGTATTTTCTTAGACTACTTTTAAACAAAACTAGAAATCAATACCAAGAGGAACTCTGGAAACTACACAAATACATAGAAATAAAATAACATGCTCCTGAATAACCAATGAGTCAAAAAAAAAAATTAAGATGGAAATCAAAACATTTCATGAAACAAATGAAAATGAAAATACAACATACCAAAATCTATAGGATATCGGAAAAGCAATGCTAAGAAGGTAATTAATAACATTAAATGCCCACAGCAAAAAAGTAGAAAGATTACAAGTTAACAATCTAACAATGAGTCTCAAGAAACTAGAAAAGCAAGAATAAACCAAAACCCAAATTAGAAGATATAATAAAGATCAGAGCAGAACTAAGTGAAATAGAAATGTAAAACAACAACAAAGGATCAACGAAATGAAAAGTTAGTTCTTTGAAAGGATAAGCAAAATTGAGATGCCACTAGCTAGACTGGCCAAGCAAAGGAAAAAACCCAAATAAAATCAGAAATGAAAAAAGAGAGGAGGTTCCAATAAGATGGCGATGGCATAGGTGGACTTGGGAGATTCTCCAAACGAGAGTTCCTCAAAAGACTCTTACTTTTCTTCTCCCATCCCCCAGCCCACCACCAGCCTTGCTGGTCCGAGGCCCGGGGACCTTCGGTCCCAGGTAGGGCCGGATATTGCAGCCCCCTGCTGCTGCTGTTCCACCGTACGTGACTCCCACCTGTGTGGGAATCTCAGGTCTCAGCTCCCTCCCTGGCTACATCATCTCTCGCCCAGCACCCAGCCCCAAGCCGCCAGTCACTCAGGGAGGCTCTGGGCACCCACCCCTCAGAGACACTGGTCCCATTCCTGGCTGAAGTACCCTGTGGGGGGCCCAGGGTCACTCTCGCCACTCACTGCCTGCCCTTTGGAGCTTTGGAGCTCTGGAGCTCTGGGCCCACCCTGGTTGAGGCACTCAGTGCGTGAACCCAAGCTTGGGGACCCAGACAAGCAGAGAGAAATGGATCTGCGAAAGTGAATCTGCCTCGGCTATTCTCCAGGCAGAGATTTTCATTGCCCCACACACCTATTAACAACCCCCACCTTGGTTCCTAAGGTAATGTCTCTAAACAGGAGACAAAGCCCAACCCCTATGCTGAATCAGACAAAAGCAACTCCCAGGGAGCAGGCTGAAAAAAAAAACCCAAACTGTGAGTAAATCTAGCTGCCTGCAACAAAAAACAAAGGGGAGAGGCCGGAGATCAGAGCTGAAGTGCCTTTAGTCTGATCTCTTATTTTGACTTATGATTTTATCATTTTGACTGTTTGTTTTGATCACGTTTGTTGTTTGCCTTCTGACTTACACTTTTTCATGATTTTATTGGTCTGTCTCTGTGTAGCTATTAGTATTCTTTAGGGAATCTTTCTTTTTTTTTTTTTGAGTTAGAGTCTCACTCTGTCGCCCAGATTGGAGTGCAGTGGCCACTCCCAGAACTGCAGCCTCGACCTGCTGGACTCCAGCGATCCTTCCACCTCGGCCTTCCAAGTAGCCGGAATTACAGGCATGCGCTACCATGCCCAGCTGATTTTTTGATTTACTGTAGATATGAGGTCTCGCTGCCCAGGCGGGTCTTGAACCCGCAGGCTCAGGCAATCCACTCATCTCAGCCTCCCAAAGGCACAGGATTACAGCCTGAGCCACCAAGCCCGGCTATGGAATCTTTCTTATGTGTCTTTTTTCACTTCTCTCTGGTCTTGTGTCTCTTTCTCACCTGATAGTTGGTATGTATCTCTGTTTATCCTCTCACTCTTCTGTCTTTCTAACTTCCGATAGACCCCCCGTTTCCACCATTATTTTCCTTTTTTATACCCCCTTTTTAATCTAGGGACCAAGGCTACATACTGCTGCACAGACAGATTGTAAGGCAGAGGGAAATAGGTTACAGTGTGCTCATACACCTGTTCGTGGATGCTAGAATCAGCATATACATTCTGAACCACAGCTTCCCCATCAATTAAACCTCAAAACTGCAAAAAGTACAGTCCGCAGCCCACACTCCAACCTCAAAAGTGAACCAAGCCAGAAGACCCTAATAAGGAAAAACAAGATATTGCAGAAGTGAAACAAAAGTAACCCCATCTTCCCTCAAAAACAGAATTAAAGAAGGGGAGGGAAAGGGGGGGAAAGAGAAATATCTACAAAAATGAAGAAAAACCAAAAGAAGAGTATGGGTCTCTCCCAGACCCCTGGGAGGGCAGACACTGAGAAAACTGACTTCGGAATGCAAACAATGAAGAGCCCCCAGAATGAAGGGCCTCAAACTACAAACCTAGATATCAAGACATTAATGGAGAGATTAAAAAGAATTGAGGAGAACAAGAAGAAACTAGGAAGGAACTGATATCTGAGATAACGGGAATAGAGAATATTGTGAATGAAATAAATAACAAACTGATAAGCATGGAAAGCAGAATTACCCAAGCAGAAGAAAGAATCTCAGAGCTTGAGGACCAAAACATAGAACTAACCCAAACTCTTAAAAACACAGAAAATAAGCTCAAAAAGACAGAAAAAAACCATCAAGAGATGAGCAATTATTTCAAGAAACCAAACCTAAGAGTAATTGGCCTTCCTGAGGCAGAAAGAGGACAGAGACCACACTGGAACAAACTTTCTATGAGCTCATTCAAGAAAACTTCCCTTATCTAATTAGTGATGCAAAAATTCAAACAAGAGATTCAGAGAAGCCTTGCAAGACAACAAATGAGAAGAACAACTCCTAGACACATAATAATTCACCTAAAAAAAATGGGCATAAAAGAAAAAATCCTAAAGGCAGCAAGAGAAAAAGGCCAGATCACCTACCATGGAAGACCAATTAGAATAGCAGCAGATTTATCTACAGAAACCCTGCAGGCTAGGAGAGCTTGGAGCCCTATCTTCAAAGTGCAAAAAGATAAACAATTTCAACCAAGAATAACCTACCTGGCCAAGCTAAGCCTCATCAGTGAGGGAGAATTAAAATCTTTCCCAGATATCCAATCCCTAAGAACTTAAGCTGCCACCAAACCACCTCTGCATGAAACACTTAAGAAAGTACTAAACACAGAAGAAAAGGAAAAAAGAACATCGTTCTTCACAAGAATACAGGAAAAAGAATAAAATATACATGAACCAACCCCAAAACCAAAAGAAAGACAATAAACCAAGCGGAAGAACAACAACTCTATAAGAACTCTATGGTAGGGACAAACTCTCACATTTCAATAATTAGCCTGAATATGAATGGACTAAACACACCACTGAAAAGACGTAGGATGGCAAAGTGGATAAAATATCACCAGGCAACAATATACTGCCTTCAAGAGACCCATCTCACTAGAAAGGACACACAGAGACTCAAAGTAAGAGGATGGGAAACAAATTTTCAGGCAAATGGAACACAAAAGAAAGGAGGAGTCACAATCCTAATTTCAGATGAAATACCATTTAAGCTATCAAAAATTTAAAAAGATACAAATTTAAAATGATAAAAGTTCACTCCATGAACAAGAACTATCTATCCTAAACATATATTCACCCAACATAGGTGTGCTAACTTTCATAAAGCAACTTCTAGGAAAACTAAAGAAAGATATTGACTCTAACACCATCAGAACTGGGGACTTTAATACCTCACTCACAACCCTAGACAGATCATCAGGACAAAAAATTAGCAAGGAGATCCAGAACCTCAATGTGACTCTGGACCAAATGGACTTTATTGATACCTACAGAACACTCCATCCAAAGACCACCGAATGCACATTCTACTCATCACCACATGGAACGTATTCTAAGATCGACCACATAATTGGCCATAAATCAAGCATAAGCAAATTTAAAAGGTCCAAAATTCTACCATGCACCTTCTTGGACCACAATGGAATAAAAATAAACATTAACACCAACAAGGTCCCCCCAAAACCCACAAAGACATGGACACTAAACAGCATGATCCTAAACAACTCCTGGGTCAATGATGAAATCAAAACAGAGATCAAAAGGTACCTGGAAACAAATGAAAATGAAGAAACATCTTACCAAAATCTCTGGGACACCTTAAAAGCTATAGAAAGAGGAGAATTTATATCCCTGCAAACACACATGAAGAAAATGGAAGGATCACAAATTAACAACCTAACAAGCCACCTAAGGAAGCTGGAAAAGCAAGACCACAAAAACCCTAATTTCAGCAGAATCCAGATCACCAAAATAAAAGCCCAAATCCAGGACATAGAAGACAAAAAGACAGTACAAAAAATCAATGAAACAAAAAGCTGATTCTTCAAAAGGACAAACAAGATCAATGGTCCCCTAGCTAGAATGACCAAGAAAAAGAAAGAAAAATCCCAAATAAGCACAATCAGAAACACAAAAGATGAAGTCACATCTGACCCTGAAGAAATACAAAAGATCATTAGAGACTACTATGTTCACTTGTATGGAAACAAACTTGAAAACCTTAAGGAAATGTTGGACTTTCTGACATCACACAACCTACCTAGGTTGGAACAAGAAGAAATTGAGACCCTAAATAGACCAATAACAATCAAGGAAATCGACTACATAATAAGAAAACTTCCTACAAGAAAAAGCCCTGGTCCAGATGGTTTTCCAGCAGAATTCTACAAGACATTTAAGGAGGAGCTGATACCAATCCTACTGAAGGTATTCCAGGCGATTGAAAAAGATAGAACTCTCCCCAAGTCATTTTATGAAGCCAACATCACATTGATACCCAAGCCAGGTAAAGATCCAACAAAGAAAGAGAACTACAGGCCAGTGTCTTTGATGAACATAGATGCTAAAATTCTCAACAAGATCCTAGCAAACCAGATTCAACAATACATCTCAAAAATCATCCATCATGACCAAGTAGGCTTCATTCCTGGGATGTAAGCCTTGTTCAACATTCATAAAACCATAAATGTAATTAAATACATCAACAGATGTCAAAACAAAAACCACATGATTCTCTCATTAGATGCAGAAAAAGCTTTTGATAAAATCCAGCACCCCT
>NW_007253822.1:1105216-1120789 GCF_000164805.1 Carlito syrichta | reverse complement strand
AGAAACCCACAGCCAGCATACTCCTAAATGGACAAAAATTGGAACATTTCCCCTGAAAACTGGAACAAGACAAGGATGCCCACTCTCACCCCTCCTGTTCACATAGTATTGGAAGTCCTGACTTGAGCAATCAGAGAAGAGAAGGTGATCAGTGGTATCCAAATAGGAAAAGAGGAAGTCAAGTTATCTCTCTTTGCAGATGATATGATTGTGTACCTTGAAAATCCAGGAGAATCTGTCAAAAACCTCCTTGCACTGATAAAGGCCTTTAGCAAAGTCTCAGAATACAAAATAAATGTGCAAAAGACAATCGCATTTCTTTACACCAATATAACAAACAGAAACCCAAATAAAAAACACAATTCCATTCACAATAGCCACAAAAAAAATGAAATACCTTGGCATCTTCCTAACCAGAGACATGAAAGACCTTTACAATGAAAACTACAAAACACTGCTCAAAGAAATCAAAGATGACACAAACAAGTGGAAAAATATCCCATGCTCATGGATCAGAAGAATCAACATTGTGAAGATGTCCATCTTACCTAAGGCAATCTACAAATTCAATGCAATACCCATCAAATTACCAGCAACATTCTTCTCAGACCTAGAAAAGACAACACAGGACTTCATATGGAAACACAAACGTCCAAGAATAGCCAGAACAATCCTCAGCAAAAAAAACAAAGCAGGTGGTATCACATTACCAGACTTCAAACTTTACTATAAAGCTACAATCATCAAAACAGCTTGGTATTGGTATAGGAACAGGCATATAGATCAATGGAATAGAATTGAGATTCCAGAAGCAAAACCTCAATTTCTCAACCAATTCATCTTCGACAAGGCCTCCACCACCTACCACTGGGGAGAGGAGAACCTATTCAGTAAATGGTGCTGGGAAAACTGGCTGACCACATGCAGAAGATTGAAACAGGACCCCTATCTATCCCCATACACAAAAATTAACTCCAAATGGATCAGAGACCTAGAACCTCAAACCATAAGAACCTTAGAAAATGAAGGACATACCCTCATGGAAATCAAAACTGGCATCCAATTCCTGAACAAAACCCAAAACCCACAGGTCATAAGAGAGAAGATAGACAAGTGGGACCTTATTAAACTGACAATCTTCTGCAAAGCCAAAGAAACCATCAAGAGAGCAGGGAGACAGCCTACAGACTGGGAAAAAGTATTTGCCAACTCCAGGTCTGACAAAGGCTTAACATCTTGGATCTACAAGGAGCTCAAACGTGCTGAAAAGAAAAAAACAAACAACCCCATTATAAAATGGGCAAAAGATATGAACAGACACTTCACAAAGGAAGACATCCGAGCAGCCAACAGACACATGAAGCAATGTTCAGCCTCACTAATCAACAGGGAGATGCAAATCAAAACCACACTGAGATGCCACCTAACTCCAGCCAGAATGGCAATTATCAACAACTCAAAAAATAACAGCTGCTGGAGAGGGTGTGGCGAAAAGGGAACAGTCCTACACTGTTGGTGGGAGTGTAAACTAGTGCAACCTCTGTGGAAAGTAGTGTGGCGATTCCTAAAAGCTCTAAATATCAACCTCCCATATGACCCCACAATCCCCCTACTGGGAATATATCCTGAAGAACTCAAATCACTCTATAAAAAAGATACCTGCACATGCATGTTTATCGCAGCATTGTTCACAATAGCAAGAACCTGGAAGCAACCATGCTGCCCATCAAAAGAGGACTGGATTAAAAAATGTAGTACATATATACGATGGAATACTATGCAGCCATAGAAAAGAACAAAATCATGAATCTCGCAGCAACCTGGATGGAACTAGTGTCTATAATACTGAGTGACCTCTCACAGAAACAAAGATCCAAGTATCACATGTTCTCACTCATATAGTGGACATTGAACATCCAATGTAATAATATAAGAAAATGACTGACAGCAGTGGGAAACTATGGCGGGGGGAGGGAGATGGGATTAATGGTAGTAAATATCTGTCTGGGGACGGGGAAACACCTCTTATCAGCAAGGCTGCCTGATTGAAACTTATTTGTATACCTAACCCTTAACTGTACCCCACAATATCATAATAAAAAATATTATTAAAAAAAAAGAAAAAAAGAGACATTACAACTGATACCACAAAAACACAAAAGATCATCAGAGACTATTATAAA
Source organism: Carlito syrichta (assembly GCF_000164805.1). Lineage (NCBI taxonomy): Eukaryota > Metazoa > Chordata > Mammalia > Primates > Tarsiidae > Carlito > Carlito syrichta. The sequence goes on along the minus strand of NW_007253822.1, from coordinate 1,118,606 downwards.
CATCTATATGCTGACAAATTGGAAAACCTAGAGGAAGTGGATAAATTTCTGGAAACATACAATCTACCAAGATTGAATCAGAAAGAAATAGACAACCTGAACAGAACAAAAATAAGTAGCAAGATTGAATCAATAATTTTTTTAAAATCTCATGAAAGAAAAGCCCAGAACCAGATAGATTCACAACTGAATTTTATCAAACATATGAAGAACTAATACCAGTCCTCCTGAAACTGTACCAAAAAAATCAAAGAGGAGGGAATTATTCCTAATTTATTCTATGAGGCCAGCATCACCCTGATACCAAAATCAGACAAGGACACAAAAACAACAACAATAACAAAAATATTCCTGATGAACTTGCGTGCAAAAATTCTCAACAAAGTACTAGAAAACTTAATCCAACAGCACAGCAAAAAGATAGTACACCACACTCAAGTGGTATTTATACTAGGGATGCAAGGATGATTCAACATACACAAATCAATGAATGTGATACACAATGATGGACAAAAACCATATGATCATCTTAATAGATGCAGAAAAATTGTTTGATAAAATTTAACATCCCTTCATGATAAAAAATAACAAGCTAGGTACAGAAGGCACATTTCTCAAAATAATAAAGTCTATATACAACAAACCCACTGCTAACATCACATGAGTGGGGAAAAGTTGAAATTTTTACTCCAAAAACTCAAATAAGACAAAGATGTCCACTGCCATCACTCCTATTCAACATAGTACTAGAAGTCTTAGCCAGAGCAATCAGGCAAGAGAAAGAAATAAAAGGCATCCAAATTGGAAAAGAGAAAGTCAAATGGCCCCTTTTTGCTGATGACATGATCTTATATCTGGAAAAGCCTCAAGATTCCACCAAAAAAACTCTTAGATTTGATAAATGAATTCAGTAAAGTTGTAGGATACAAAGTCAGTGTACACCAATAATGATCTAGCTGAGAAAGAAATCAAGAAGGCAATGCCACAAACAATAGCAACAAAAATTATAATAAAAGACTTAGGAATAAATTTCACTATGGAGGTGAAAGATCTCTAAGGAAAACTGTAAAACACTGATGAAAGAAATTGAAGATGATGCAAATAGAAAACACTTCATGCTCATGGACCAGAAGAATTAATATTATTAAAAATAATGCTACTACTCAATGTAATCTACAGATTCAATGAAATCCTTATCAAAACATTAATGTCACTCTTCACAAAATTAGAAAAAAATCCTAGAATTCATATGGAACCAAAAAAGAGCCTCAATAGTCAAAACAATCCTGAGTAATAATAATAATAATAATAATAATAATAATAATAAAGCTGGAGACAATTCTATACTTTACAATGACTTCAAAATATATTAGAAGGTTATCAGAACCAAAAAAGCAGGGTATTAGCATAAAAGTAGACCCATAGGCTATGGAATGAAATAAAGAATCCAGATAAAGCCACATATTTATCCAGATAAAGCCAACTAATCTTCAACAAAGTCAATAAGAACTTACACTGGGGAAAGGATAACCTCTTCAATAAATGATGCTGGGAAAACTGGATAGCCATTGCTATCTCACCATACACAAAAATCAACTCAAAATGGATTAAGGGCTTAAACATAGGACCCAAAACTATAAAAATACCAGCTGAAAACTCTCCTGGATATTGGTCTAGACAAAAAATTTATGACTAAAATCTCAAAAGCACAGGCAACAAAAACAAAATAAACATATGGGACTATGCTAAACTAAAAGCTTCTGCACAACAAAGAAAACTATCAATAGATTGAAGAGATAACCTAAAGAATAGGAGAAAATATTTGCAAATTATTCATCCAACAGGGAACTAATATCTAGAATATATAAGAACTCAAACAACTCACCAGAATGAAAACAAATAATCCCACTAAAAAGTGGGCAAAGGACATGAGAAGAAATTTCTCAAAAGAAGACATACAACATACAAAAGAAGACATTTCAACAAGTGTATGAAAAATGTTCAACATCACTAATCATCAGAGAAATGCAAAGTCAAACCACAATGAGATATCATATTCCCCCAGTTGGAATGGCTATTATTAAAAAGACAAAAAATTACAGATGTTAGTGAGGATGTTGAGAAAAGAGAGCTCTTGCGCACTGTTGGTGGGAATGTATGTTAGTAGAGCCACTATAAAAAAAAGTATGAAGATTTCATAAAAAACTAAAAATAGAATTACCAATCAATCTAGCAACCCCACTATTGGATGGATATCTACCCAAAGGAAAATAAATCGATATATCAAAAGGATACCTGTACTTGCATGTTTATTGCACCAATACTTACAACACAAAGTTATGAATCAAAGTTATGAATCAACATAAGTGTTCATAAACAGGTAAATGAATAAAGAAAATGCGGTATATATACACATACCATTTAGTCATTAAGAAGAATGAAATCATGCTCTTTGCAGCAACGTGGATGGAATTGTAGGTCATTATCTTTTAGTGAAATAAGCCAGGCACAAAAAGACAAATATTTCATATACTCACTTATCTATGGGAGCTAAAGAATTTGATCACATGAAGGTAGAGAGTGGAAAGATAGATACTAGCAACTAGGAAGTCTGAGTGGAGATGAAGGAGGAAGATGAAGAGAAGTGAGTTAAATAGTGCAAACATACAGTAAGATGGAAGGAATAAATTTAATGTTTGATAGCAAAGTAGAGTGACTATATGCAACAAAAATGTATTGTACTTGGGTGATAGACACCCTAAATACCCTGACTTGATCACTATACATTATATACTTGTAACAAAATTTCTCATGTATCCCACAAGTTTGTATAAATAAAAATAAAGATCCCAGCACTTTGGGAGGCGAGAGGATTGCCTGAGTCCAGCCTGGGCAACTTGACAAGACCTTACCTCAGCAATAAACCAAAAAATTAACCAGGTGTGGTGGTGCATGCCTATGGTTCCAGCTACTTGGAAGGTTGAGGCAGAAGCATCACCTGAGTCCAGCAGATCTAGGCTGCAGTGACCGTGAGTGTGCCACTGCACTCCAGCCTGGGTAACAAAGTGAGACTCTTAACTCAAAAAATAAAATAAAGATGCAAAAATAAATAAATACCATTATATTACAAAGCTATAGTAGTCAAAACAGTATAGCACTGGCACAAAAACAGACACATAAACCAGTAGAACAGAATAAAAAGCCCAGAAATCAATACAAACATACATGGATAACTAATTTTTGACAAGGACACCAAGAAGAAACAATAGGGAGAGAATAGTCTCTTCAATAAATAATGCTGGGAAAACTTCCATATGCAAAAGAATGAAATTAGACCCCACTGTACACACACACAAAAAAAACTCTAAGTGGATTAAAGAACTGAAATCATAAAACTCCCAGAAGAAAACATAGTAAAAAAGTTTTCTTGCCATTGGCCTTGGCAATAATTTCTTGCATATCTCACCAAAAGCTCAGGCTATAAAAGCAAAAATAAATAAACGGTAATATATCAAATGAACAAGTTACTGCACAGCAAAGGGGGAAAAATCAACAAAATTAAAAGGCAAGTTACAGATTAGAAAAAAAATATTTTGCAAACCATATATTTTATAAGTTAACACCTATTTATTGAATAGGGTGTCTTTTCCCCAATGTTTATTTTTGTTGACTTTGTCAAAGATCAGTTGATTGTAGGTCAGCGGTTTTATTCCTGGGTTCTCTATTCTGTTCCATTGATCTATATGTCTATTTTTCTACCAATGCCATGCTGTTTTGGTTACTGTTGTCCCGTAGTAAAGCTTGAAGTCCAGTAATGTGATGTTTCTGGCTTTGTTGCTTTGCCTAGGATTGCTTTGGCTATTTTTTGCTTCCATATGGATTTAAGTATTATTTTTTTTTCTAGATCAGTGAAAAATGATGCTGGTAGTTTGACAAGGATTGCATTGAATCTACAAGACCGCTTTGGGCAGCATGGACATTTTAATGGTATTGGTTGTTCCAATCCATGAGTTTGGATTGGATAAAGAAAAGTGGCATATACACACCGCAGAATGCTATGCAGACACAAAAAAGAATGAAGTCATGTTCTTCCCTGCAAAATGGATGCAGCTGGAGGCTATCATTCCGAGTGAATTAACACAAAAAGCAGAAAACTGAATGCCATATGTTCTCATTTACAAGTGGGAGCCAAATACTGGGTACACACACAGGGATAAGAACAGGAAAACGGACACTGGGAACTCTTAAAGGTGGAACCGAGGGAGGGAAATAAGGATTGAAAAACCACCCATTTGGTACCACGCTCACCACCTGGGTGACAGGCTTAGTAGAAGCTCAAACCTCACAATCATACAATACACCCATGTAACAAACTCTCACATGTACGCCTTGAATCTAAAATAAGTTTCTTTAGAAAGAAATTAATATCTAAAATTTCTGAACAATGCAATATAATCAATAGCAAGAAAACATAATCTGACTTTTTGTTAATAGGCAAAGGACCTGTTCTCCAAAGACAACATAAAAATGGCCTATAGGTATATGAAAAAGTACTCAACATTACTAATCATCAGAGAAATGCAAATCAAAACCACAATGAGATATTACCTCACACCCTTTAGGATTGCTATTATCAAAAAGGCAATAAATAACAAGTGTTGGTGGGGGTGAGGAGAAAAGGGAACCATTGTACACTGTTGACAGGAGTGTAGATTGAGGCAGTCATTGTGGAAAATACAGGAAGTCCCCTACATATGAAAAAGTTCTGTTCTGAGAGTGTGTTTGTAAGTCCAATTTGTTTGTAAGTCCAACAAAGTTAGCCTAGGTACCCAACTAACACAATTGGCTGTATAGTACTGTACTGTAATAGGTTTATAATACTTTTCACACAAATAATACATAAAAAACAAACAAAAAATAAAGAAAACATTTTTAATCTTACAGTACCTACTCACACATGACAACGTATACCAGACACAAGAACTAACTTATGTAACTGGACATGAAAACACACACCTTTGAAAATTTGTAACTTAAAAGTTTGGATGTAGGGGACTTACTATAGTATGGAGGTTCCTAACAAAATTAAAAATAGAACTGCCATATGACCCAGGAATATACCCAAAGGAAATGAAATCATCACCTTATAAAGATATCTGCACTTCCAAGTGCTTATTTATTACAGAATTATTTACAACAGCCAAGGCATAGAAAAAATTTAAGCATCTGTCAACAGATGAATAAAAAGAAACTATGACATATATGGGGAGGCCAAAAAAAATACATATTTTAAGAGATATTATCTGTGTAGTACTTTTCAAAGTTGAATTAAATTATGGTGGCAATGTGTAGTACAATGTTTGCTCAACCATGCTTCTGCCATTTTCTTTGACTGTCCTGCCTGTTACGTGATGATGCTACCATTCACTTGATTAACACCACCTTTTGAGAGAAGGTCATACTTAAAGTGTGTATACATTTTTTTGGCAACCCTGGATATACGAATATTACTCAGCCTTAAAAAAGGAAGATGTCCTGCCACTTGCCACAACATGGATGGGCCTGAAGAACATTATGCTAAATGAAGTAAGATAGACATTGAAAGAAAAGATATTGCATAATCTCACTTATATGTAGAATCTAAAAAGTAAAAACAGAGATAAAGAATAAAATGGTGATTACCAGGGAATGGAGTGGGGATTAGAAATGAGGAGATGTAGATTAAAGGATACAAAGTGATAGATATGTAATAGAACAAGTCTAAAGATCTATATACAATAGATGACTATACTTAATAATACTGTATTATATTCATGATTTTTTATAAATAAGTAGATTATAGCTGCTCTTGCCACAGGGGGGAAATGGGTCACTATGTGAGATGATGGATATGTTTATTTTTTCACTATAGTAACCATTTTATTCTCTCTCTTTCTCTCTCTCTCTCTATATATATGTATGTATATATACACACATGTATAATAACATGATATCTGTCTTAATATATACAATACATTTAAAAAAATTTTTTGTTGTTGTTTGTTTTTTTGAGTTAAAGTCTCACTCTGCCACCCAGACTGGAGTGCAGTGGCTGCTCCCGGCCACCCCAGCCTCGACCTGCTGGGCTCCAGCAGTCCTTCCGCCTCAGCCTTCCAAGTAGTTGGAACTACAGGCGCGCGCTACCACGTCCGGCTAATTTTTTGATTTATTGTAGAGATGAGGTCTCGCCACGTTGCCCAGGTGGGTCTCGAACCCACGGGCTCAGGCAATCCACTGACCTCAGCCTCCCAATGCGTGGGATTACAGGCTGAGCCACCAAGCCCGGCTCACAATACATTTTTTAAAAGAATAAATAGATAATCATATCTATTAAAGAAATTGAATTTGTAGCAAAAAAAACTTGTCCATGAAAAAACTCCAACCCAAGTAGATTCACAGATAAAAATTTTTTTTTTTTTGAGTTGGAGTCTCACTCTGTCACCCAGACTGGAGTGCAGTGGCCACTCCTGGCCACCACAGCCTAGACCTGCTGGGCTCCGGCAATCCTTCCTCCTCAGCCTTCCATGTAGCTGGAATTACAGGCCCATGCTACCACACCTGGCTAATTTTTGATTTATTGTAGAGATAAGGTCTCACCAAGTTGTCCAGGCAGGTCTCGAACCTTCAGGCTCAGTCAATCCATTCACCTCGGCCTCTCAAAGCGTTGGGATTACAGACTGAGCCACCAAGCCCAGAAAATAACACCAATTCTATACAAACTCTTCAAGAAGTTTGGAAATTAGGAAATAGTTCCCAACTCATTCTAGAAAACCAGCATTACTCAATACCAAAACCAAATATCAGCAATTAAAGAAAGAAAACTATAGACCAATTTCATTCCTGAAAATAAAATTCATAACAAAATTTTGCTAAACTCTTGATAAAGTGCTAACAAATCAATAACATAAAAACCATAATACATCATAATCAAGTAGGTTTCATCCTAGGAATAAAAGGTTGGTTTAAAATTCAAAAAATCAATTAACACAATTGCCCAAATTAACAAACTGAAACAGGAAAGCCATATGTTCTCAATAGGGGTAGAAAAAGCATGTGATTAAGTCCAATATCCTTTATTATAAAATCTCTCAGAAAACTTGGGATAGAAAGGAACTTTCTCAACCTGATAATGGGAGTCTACAAAAGACCTGTGGTGAACATCATGCTTACTGGTGAAAGACTGACAGCTTTTCCCCTAAAAATCAGGAACATGCAAGGAGATGTAAAACTGTCTTTATTGACAGACAACATAGTCATGGGGTTAGGCAAATGATTGCTTATCTACAATATCAAATACACGATCCAGAAAAGGACAAATTAATAACTTAGACTCTATCAAAACTAAGAAATTTTACTCTGAGAAATGAGGTGAAAAAGCAATTCATAAGCGAGGAGAAATCATTTGCAAATCACAAATCTGATAAAAGACTTGTATCAAGAATATTTGAAGATTCTCCAAATTCGACAATAAGAAACCACACCATTCAATTTTTAAATAAGCAAAATATTTCAACAGACATCACTGAAGAGAACACTAAAATGGCAAATAGCATATGAAAAAGTGGTTAACATTGTTTGTCATTAGAGAAATGACCATTAAAGCCACAATGAGACAGTATTACATACCTATTAGAGTATCTAAAATTAAAACTGACAATACAGAATGTTGATAAGGATGTGGAGCAACTAGAATTCCCATACACAGATGGTGGGAATGTAAAATGATACGATTACTTTGGCAGTTTCTTTAAGAAGTTAAACAGCCAAGCACAGTGGCTCACACCTGTAATCTCAGCACTTTGGGAAGCTGAGGCAAGAGGATTGCATGAGCTCAAAAGGTTGAGACCAGCCTAAGCAACATAGCAAGAAGTCATCTCTACAATAAATTAACAAAATTAGCCAGGTGCAGTGGCACACACCTATAGTCCCAGCTACTTGGAAGGCTGAGGAGGAAGTATCACTTGAGTCCATCAGGTCGAGGCTGCAGTGATGGTAATCATGCCACTGCACTCTAACCTGGGCGACAGAGTGAGACTCCTACTCAAAAAAGAAAAAAAAAGCGTGGCTTATCACTTTATTTTACAAATCTATAAAAAAGAAAAGTAAAGATGTTAAGCATACATTTACCATGTGACCCAGCAACTTGCATAGCCTAGGCAAATATCCAAGAAATATGAAAACGTATGTCCAAATTAAAACTTGTACATAATGTTGATAACAGCTTTGTTTGTATTAGCCAAAAGTTGGAAATAACCCAAATGCCCATTAAAAGGTGAAGAGATAAATTGTGGTACATCCATACAATGGAACACTACTCAGCAACAAAAAGAACAAACTACTGATACACAAAACAGCATGGATGGCTCTCAGAATAATAATGGTGAATCAAAAAAACCAAGCCACAAAAGAGATTACATATTTATGGTTTCATTTATATAAAATGTTAGAAAATAAAAGCAAATGTGTAGATACAGAAAACAAGAGTTTTCTGGAGATAGGATGGAGCTCCAGGAGAGGAAGGAAGAAAGGATTGCAAAGAAGCATGAGGATACTTTTGTTGGTATGGGCATATTTATCTTCTCAGTTTTGGTGATCACAGAAATATACCTATGTCAAAAATTACCCAACTATATCCTATAAATATGGAAAGCTTATTGTATGCCAATCATACCTCAATTAAACTTTTTCTTTAAAGCTCAAAACACTGAACATTACTCAAAAAGGACAACTTAAGTGAGGTACTATGGCTGTGGGAAGGGAGAGTGAAGAGAAAACCTAAGAATGTCATTTAAAAAGTGGGAACAACAGGCCAGCAGTGGCTCAGGCCTGTAATCCCAGCACTTTGGGAGGCAGAGCCGGGAGGTTTGCTTGAGCCCAGTAGTTCAAGACCAGCCTGGATAATTTAGTAAGACCTCATCTCTACAAAAAAAAATTAAAAATTAGGCAGGCATGCTGGTGCACACCTGTAGTCTCAGCCGCTTGAGAGGCTGAGGTGGAAGGATCACCTGAGCCCAGGAGGTCACTGTTGCAGTGACCTGTGATCATGCCGCAGCACTTCAGCCTAGGAAATAGAGTGAGACCTCGACTCAAATAAAAAAAGTGTGGAAATCAGAGAGAATGCCTATAAAGCAAGATCCCTGAGGAGGATTTTACCCTCTTAATAGTTTTGCCTGGGCAGCAGAGTGTATCATCAGCAGATGAATGCCAATGTCAAATTCAATGAAAAGATGTAGCTATAGGCATATTTTTTTAGGCCCGGGTGAATTTCTTTCAGCCTCTAGAGCCAAGCTGACTTTCCTGATTGTTAAATCATATAGAAAACCTAGAATGATGACACTGACCAAAAAGAGGAATTTATAACCACATCAGATGAAAACTTGATTATATGTTTGCCTGCTTAGGTTCAAAAGAGCAAGTGGTGATTGGCTTTTCCCACTAGCTTTTTAAAAGGATAAAGTTTTGACACCCACATAAATATGGAAGAAAGAAAAGAAGACACAAGAGCACATGCTGAAAATGACAGGAAAGTTGATTTTATTTTATAACAGGAGGAATAGAAGTCACGTGATCTCTAAAAGATAAACATAAAATGTAAACTTTAAACTATGTCTGAAATCTATAAAACTGCAATCAGATCTACAATTGGCAAGCCACAAGTACTTTGTGTGACACAGGGACAGAGGCAAAACAATCCTTCAAACTTGGAATCCTAGGCCTCGTTGCTGATGTAATAGGGAACAATGATTAAACTATCAATCAAACATATTTTTTAAATATGTTGCATGTCATAGCCAGAGATTTCAAACCCAGAACAAAATCTGGTATTAGTTACAACAGAGATGAATTGGGTGGTCTCTTAGCACACAGATGATCACAAAATCAGCATAATGTGGAAATCAATTCAAGGACTATTTTCTTCATCGCTACTCATGAAGGTTCCAAATTAATACAAGTGATGTTATAGATTTATGAGCCATAGCCCTGCAAAGTGTTTTATGCTATTCTCCAAGTTATTGACCATGTTTCAAAGCAAAGTCATTTAATATAAGCTCTATTCTCTATCTTTACCTAAATATCTTTACTTTTTAAACAATCGAATTCCTGGTTATTTTTTCCAGATGCACAGTACTTCCAAATTTAAGAAAAAAAAATGGGGTTAAAACTTCATCTCTGAACCATCTGGAAAGCCAGAAGAAATGGGGCTGGTCTCAGTGCCAATTCTCTCAAGAGCCTATTTTATGCTCACTCACATCCAGTTGAACATCCTTCCCTATGTGGGAATGTTTAATTGAAATATTACAAGGTCCTATGTGATCACTTCCTCCTCAAGTTTGTTTCCAGAGAAAACTCTTTCTCTGCAATTGAATGTTGTAGACTGCTTATCAGAAAAGGAAAGTACAGTGTGAGTCTCTTTATGTTACAGCTGCCAGAAACAAAATCCAAATTGTCTTGCCTGGATATCATAATCTGTTTGGCCTTGGTGCCTAAAAGGAGGCAAACTTTCTCCTTCTGAAATACGAACTCTGTTTCTTAACAGGTATTCTATTTCAATGTGTAAGCCACTGTAAGCCCTTTTAGAAGTAAATGAAATGTGTAACTAAAATAAATGTAGTTGAAACACAAATATTAAATGTTATTTCATGTTTATAACTCCACAGTAGGTTTCATCCATCCCACAAATATTTCATATTAATTATTATGTGTTAGGCACTGTGTTAAGTGCTTATATATGGAGACAAACAAAACTTGGTTTTTACCTCAAGTGACTAATAGAGGAGTGAGGAAAACAGACAAGAAAAATGAAATGTCTGTAGATGGTTATAGAACTCCTACATAAAGAAAATCACTTAAGGGATTCAAACAGCTCATTTCATCCAAAGCTGTAACACCCTTAGAAAGACAGTAACTATGAGTGACAACATCCTTCTGCCTTGTCCTCCAATTATTTATTCCAGCTTTAACACTCCTTTCTACTCAAACATCCATTCACCTCTCTTCTTATGTAGACCAATGGTCCCAATTTCAAATATTCTGGTACAATCTCATACCTTATACCCAAGTTCCAAGTTTCAGAAAGGTAATCATAGACATATTCATTCCTACCTTCACACCCTGGCCCAGGTTGGTCACCTACCCAAAAAGCATTCCAGGCTACTCATCATCATCTCCTCATCCATCCAAATCTTAAATAACCTTCAAGGTCCAGAGTAAGTACCGCTTTTTTCTTGCCACATCTTCCATTGCTACAATGGCCTACCCTCTCTGTTTTCTGAACTCCTAATGCACTATGAGATTTTAGACCCATTTTTGCCTCCAGTTGCTTCTCATTTACTAGTTTTACCTCTCCAATTACACTCAAGTTCCTTCAGAAATCATGTGCTCCAATAATTCTCATAACACAAAAATGCTTCAAAATATATAGATTAATCCTAACTTATGTGGAAATTGAGGTCAAGTGAGACTATAATTTTTCCAAGGTAACAGGACTAAATAATAAATACACATGAATAGCTACCATTTATCAAGTACCAATATGACAAGTTCTAGGTCATTCAAGATCAGAAAAAAGATTCCAGGGTCTCTAGCTTTTGAACAAGCATTTATGTCATATGTTTTACTTAAATCTACCATATTATTATGATAATAGGTTTTTTTTTAGTATCTACTTTGTGCCAAGAACTGTATATCAATGATTTCACTTTATCATAATAAAACCATATGTAGGAAATATGATTACCATTCCTCAAAAAGGTTAAAGTATTTGCTCATGTGCTTATTGCAAGGAGTTGAGGCAAGATTCTAAGTTAGATCTGTCGGACTGACATCTTTTCTTCTTCACTCTGTACTATCTTTGAATTACCAAAAAAAGTCCATTCTTACATAAATTTATTCATTTGTAAAAAGTGTATGAGACTTGTTCATCCAACTCAGACTTTATACCCAGCTCCTACCTGGGTCTACTTTATGTAACATAAATTGTAGAGCTTTCAATTTTCCATACAATTTTAGTTCTGAAGATATAAAACTCCCAGTTATCTAGCATTTGTAAAAATCATACAATAAGATTTGGCATGATGGTTCATATCTGTATTCCCAGCACTTTGGGAGGCCAAGGCAGGGGGATTGCTTGAGTCCAGGAGTTCAAGATCAGCCTATGAAACATAGCAAGACCACATCTCTCCAAAAAAAAAAGTCAGTTGGGCATGGTGGCATGCGCCTGCAGTCCCAGCTTGTCGGTGACCAGCACTGACCAAGGGTGGGTTAGGACCCGCACCAGAGAATCTGGACAGCGAGAAGACCACTCGGAGGCAGTTCTTCTGGGAACAGTCTGATCAGGACTGGAGCCGATTTTATTCAAACATTTTCCAACTTATATATCATTTTCTATACCCTCCAGCAATGTGATAATCACTCACTGGGGGCGTACAAGTTTCGCGCTTTACAAACTATGCATCACAAGACCACCACGAGATCTGCAATTTCCAAGCAAACAATTCGAATTCCATGATGCCTGCCGTGCTTACATTAAGGTCACAGGTGCACAATTTCAATACAAATCGTTCAAAGTGTTTTCCATAATGTTCAATGAATCATTCATATTATACTCTTTGCTCTATACCTTGATTAATACAAAAAACTTTCCTGAGTTAACTCTAGGTTCAATCCAAGTTCACTGATTCCCAATATTTTTAACAATTAATATTATCAACTTAACACTATACTATAATCTATAAGTTTAGTTAAATGACAACTGTCAGTTATACTATTATCCTATTACGATTTAACGTAATGCCTTATAACTCAGTTAAAACTTATTCTTAAACTACCAAACTTTACTATAATTCATATGTTTCATATGTCTAAACTTTAATTTTTATATGATCTAGTTATTGGACTTTAATACTATGCTATATCCTATTAAGCTAATACCTTATCGTTAATTCTTTTATAAATCGTATAGTAACTATTACACTTGAATAATGTAGCAAAAGGAAACAAAACAGCAAGCATAAATTTATGCAACTATGAGTATATATGTATATATTTTATCCTAACAAGTCTACTCTAAAAATCAAATAGTAGCTGTCACACTCTTGAACAAGGAAATGCAGGGCTTCCAAGATGGCGGCCATGGGCTGAAGCAGACAGAGTTTCGGTAATTAACGAAACAAAAGAAAACGTTCTACCTGGCTAGGGGCAGGGCAACAAAACTATCATGGTAATTTAGTTTCTAATCTTAGCCCTAGGGGAAACAGCTTTCGGGAACAAGAACTGACTACCCAGTTTACCAGGAAATAGAAGTTAAAAAATATCTAGAAAGAAGCAAAACTTAGAAAGACAGAGAAACAAT